>NC_091282.1:664166451-664423110 GCF_032444005.1 Ranitomeya imitator
ATAGATAGATAGACACAGACAGATAGATAGAATTAGATAGATATGGGATAGATGGATACATACATATATATCTGTATATCTATTTCCATAGCTTTTTTCGTTTATCGCTCCCCTTCTTTCCAGAGCCATAATTTTTCCGTCAATATGGCCATGTGGGGGCTTATCTTTTGCGGGACAAGTTCTACTTTTGAACGACACCATTGGTTTTACCATGTCGTGTAACAGAAAATGTGAAAAATGTGAAAAAAAAATTCAAAGTGCGATGAAATTGCTAAAAAGTGCAATCCCACACTTGTTTTTTGTGCCGAACTGCAGCGTTTCTGCACCCTTACGCCGGGATCACACACAGCGAGATACGGCCGAGTCTCGCAGGTTAAAACCAAGCTCTGGCACCAGCACTCTGGAGCGGAGCGCGCGGCCGCATAGCAATACATGGAGCTGTACGCTCCGCTCCGGAGTGCTGGTGCCAGAGCTTGTATTTAACCTGTGAGACTCGGCCCTATCTCGCTGTAGTGTGACTCCGGCCCTACACTTTCATTGAGATGTAAAAAATATCTGCAGTTTTGCTGCGGATGTGGGTCCGAGAAACGCTGCAGTTCAGGAGGAGGGAAGTGTGTGGGCGGTGACCAGGGCCGGACTGGCCATCGGGCACTTCTGGCAAATGCCAGAAGGGCCGGTGCCAGTAGTGCGCCGCTGCACTCTTTCCCCCCTCCTCCCGCCAGTGCCGCCGCCGCATTCAACTATATCGGCGTCTATGACGCTGGTATAGTTCAATGCAATGATGGAGGAGAGAGCGTCCGCTGATGCTCCCTCTCCCATCATTCCCCGCTATGCCTCTGACACTGCGGGTGCGCGATGACGTCATATCATCGCACACCTGCTGTGTCCCGGGCAGATTGCCGCCGAGACAGGAGACAGGAGCAGCGCGGGCAAGAGGAATGGTGAGGAGAGTGTTTTTTTTTTTTAACTGGACTGTGGAGCCATTATCGGGGGGATGAGATGTGGGTTGTGCTGTATATACCACTGTGTGGGCTGTGCTGTGTATATACCACTGTGTGGGCTGTGCTGTGTATATACCACTGTGTGGGCTGTGCTGTGTATATACCACTGTGTGGGTTGTGCTGTGTATATACTACTACGCGGGCTGTGCTGTATATACTACTATGCGGGCTGTGCTGTATATACTACGACCCGGGCTGTGCTGTATATACTACGACCCGGGCTGTGCTGTAAACTACTACACGGGCTGTGCTGTATACTACTACACGGGCTGTGCTGTATACTACTACACGGGCTGTGCTGTATACTACTACGCGGGCTGTGCTATATTCTGCAGACTGTGCTATATACTATGCAAGTTGTGCTATATTATATGCGGGCTTTGATATATACTATGGGAGGTATATTATATTCTATGGGGGAGGCCGTGTTATATACTATGTGGCTGTGTTATATACTATTGCGGGGGTATATTCTATTCTATGGGGGAGGTTGTCTTATATACTATGGGGGGTATATTACATTCTATGGGGGAGGCTGTCTTATATACTATGGGGGGCTGCATTATATTCTATGGGGGCTACATTATATTCAATGGGGGCTACATTATATATTATGGGGAGGGGGGCTGCATTATATTCTATGGGGGGCTGTATTAGATTTTATGAGGGATGATTGCATCATACTCCTTGATAGGGCTGCATTATATTCTATGGCGGGCTGTATTATATTTATATCCAAGGAGAAAAAGGAAAATGCGGCACTCACCCAGGTAGATTGCGAATCAAAGTCCTTTCCACGGGTTCCGTGGAAGCGCACAAGCGCGAAACGATCGTAGTCCTGTTCTTTCTCCCCGCACCGCTGATCTCTCCCAGCCGCCTCTCCTTACTATGTCCGTTGTTACGTTATGATGAATAAAGGACTTTGATTCGCAATCTACATGGGTGAGTGCTGCATTTTCCTTTTTCTCCTTGGATATTTGTTCACTGCTTTTTATGCTGAGCACCACCCGAACATTGCAGACTATATACGTGCTATAGGAGTCTTGCAGTGGAATCCTCAGGCTGCGGCTACACCGCCTGCTGCGATAACACCTAGTGCCGTTCATATTTTGTGCTTTTTGTATTATATTTATATTCTATGAGGGGTGATTGCATCATACTTTATGGGGGGCTGCATTATATTCTTTGGGGGTTACATTATACTCTGGGGTGGCTGCATTATACTCAGCAAATTCAGATGTAGGCTACTTTCACACTTGCGTCGGTACGGGGCCGTCGCAAACCTTCGGCCAGACGTACCGATGGACATTATGCAAAATTTAGCACAACGTGGGCAGCGGATGCAGTTTTACAACGCATCCGCTGCCCATTGTGATGAGCGTAGAGGAGGGGGCGGAGTTCCAGCCACGCATGCGCGGTCGGAAATGGCAGACACGTCGCACAAAAAAAGTTACATTGAACTTTTTTTGTGCGTCGCGTCCGCCAAAACACGACGGATCTGTTGCTAATACAAGTCTATGGGTACAAAACGCATCCTGCGAGCACATTTGCAGGATCCGTTTTTTTTCGCCGGATCTTTTTTTTTTCGCCGTATCCGTTTTTTTCCACCTGATCATTTTTTTCCGCCAGATCCGTTTTTTTCTCATAGAGTTGTATTAGCGCCGGAGTGCGTCTGATGGCCACATGTTTCATCCGTTTTTTGCTAGATCCATCGCTGTGCATTTTTTCGACGTACCGAAAAACCGTTCCTCTGTATGTGTTTTCCGTCCGGCGGAAACAGCTTTTTTGATGGATCCTGCAAAAACGGATTAAACGTGTGGCCATCAGGCGCAATCCGGTGCTAATACAACTCTATGAGAAAAAACAGATCTGGCGGAAAAAAAAACATCCGGTGGAAAAAAATGGATCCGGCGGAAAAAAACGGATCCGGTTGAAAAAAACGGATCTGGCGGAAAAAAACGATCCGGTGCAAAAAAAATGGATCCTGCAAATGTGCTCGCAGGATGCGTTTTACCCATAGACTTGTATTAGCGACGGATCGTGATGGATGGCCAGACATCGCCTCCATCGTGCTACGGATCCGTCGTGTTTTGGCGGACCGCCGGCACGAAAAAACATTCAAGTGAAAGTTTTTTTGGCCGTCGCGCCCGCCATTTTCTACCGCGCATGCGCGGCAGAAACTCCGCCCCCTCCTCCCCGCACTTCAGAATGGGCAGCGGATGCATTGAAAAACTGCATCCGCTGCCCACGTCGTGCACAAATTTCACAACGTGCGTCGGTACGTCGGCCCGACGCATAGCGATGGACCCGTACCGACGCAAGAGTGAAAGAGGCCTTAATGAGCGTAGAATTTAAAAAAAAAAAAAAGCGGAAAACGGCGTGGGCTCCCGCGCAATTTTCTGCGCCAGAGGGAGAAAGCCGACGGCCGGGGCCAATATCTGTAGCCTGCTACGAATACCAGCCCGCAGCTGTCTGCGTAGCCTTTACTGGCTATTAAAAAGGGGGACCCCCCCAAAAAAAAATGACGTGGGGTTCCCCTATATTTTATAGCCAGAAAGGCTACACAGACAGCTGCGGGCTGATATTCATAGCCTAGAGAGGGGCCCCCCCTTCGGCTACAAATACCAGTCCGCAGCCGCCCCAGAAATGGCGCATCTGTAAGATGCGCCAATTCCGGCTCTTAGCCCCTCTCTTCCCACTCCCAAGTAGCGGTGGGATATGGGGTAATAAGGGGTTAATGTCACCTTGCTATTGTAAGGTGACATTAAGCCGGGTTAATAACGGAGAGGCGTCAATAAGACACCTATCCATTATTAATCCAATAGTAAGAAAGGGTTAATAAAACACACACATTTGGAAAAAAGGATTTTAATATTCTTCATTTAACCATACTTACCATACTTCAGTGCCTGCAAAAAAAAGTAAAATAATAAACCGTATACTACCTTTCCGCCGTAGTCCAATTAATAACGAGTGTCCCACGCCGATCTCCCCTATAGAACAGTGACATCGGGTGATGTCACTGCTCTATAGGACCCTCAGTGACACACTGACAGGAGACAATGGCTCCTGCAGTGCATCACTGAGGTTACTATAGTTCACTGGTCTCACTTTATGGCAATTGCTGCGTGGGAAAATGTCTCACCCAGCAATGCCAATAGTGAGACTAGGGACTATTTTCTCACAGGGGCGTAGGAATACCTTCTGAGGAATACATGATGGAAGGATACCTTCCATCATTGTGTTCCTGGAGCCCCTGGAGAGCGGTCGCATCAGCTGATGCTCCTGCTCTCCACGGGAGATCGTCGTGGGACACTCGTTTTAATTGGATTTCTGCGGACAGGGAGTATATTGTTTGTTTATTATTTAAATATTTTTTACAGGTGACAATGGCTTTGGGGAACAAAGTGACAAGTGATGGTGAGTATGTACTCTATGTTATATGTACTGTATGTCTGTAGTATGTATGTATGTACTGTATGTTGCATGTTGTCGCATGGTGCATGTTGTGGCATTTTGCATGTCATCGCATGGTGCATGTCGTCGCATGGGGCATGTTGTCGCATGGTGCATGTCGCATGTCGCCGCATGGTGCATGTCGCATGGTGCCTATCGCATGGTGCATGTCGCATGGTGCATGTTGTCGCATGGTGCATGTCGTCGCATGGTGCATGTCGTCGCATCGTGCATGTCGTCGCATCGTGCATGTCGCATGGTGCATGTCGTCGCATGGTGCATGTCGTCGCATGTCGTCGCATGGCGCATGTCGTATGGTGCATGTTGTCGCATGGTGCATGTCATCGCATGTAGCATGTCGTTGCAT
This sequence comes from Ranitomeya imitator, assembly GCF_032444005.1. NCBI lineage: Eukaryota > Metazoa > Chordata > Amphibia > Anura > Dendrobatidae > Ranitomeya > Ranitomeya imitator. Next base: position 664,171,276 of record NC_091282.1, read on the forward strand.
GGTGCATGTCGTCACATGGTGCATGCCGTCACATGGTGCATGTCGTCGCATGGTGCATGTCGGCGCATGGTGCATGTCGTCGCATGGTGCATGTCGTCGCATGGTGCATGTCGTCGCATGGTGCATGTCGTCGCATGTAGCATGTCACATGGTGCACGTCGCATGGTGCATGTCGCATGTCGTCGCATGTAGCATGTCGCATGGTGTCGCATGGTGCATGTCGTCGCATGGTGCATGTCGTCACATGGTGCATGTCGCATGTTGTTGCATGGTGCATGTCGTCGCATGGTGCATGTCGTCGCATGGTGCATGTCGTCGCATGTAGCATGTCGCATATCGTCACATGGTGCATGTCGCATGTCGTCGCATGTAGCATGTCGCATGGTGCATGTCATCGCATGGTGCATGTCGCATGTCGTCGCATGGTGCATGTCGTCGCATGGTGCCACATGGTGTGTGTTGTATGTATATATGTATGTACTGTGTATGTGTTTTTTTTTTTTTTTATGTTCAACACATTAGCCGGATGATGGGACTACTACTGTCCCATCATTGGCTAATGTGTCACTCACTTTCAATGTAGCAGGCAGAGCCCGATGGGACTTGTAGTCCCATCGGACGATGCCTGCACACACACACACACACACACGCACATACCGGCGCCGGACGCCAGACACCCGGTGACCGCTCACCGCAGCACAGCCCCGCCCGAAGATCCCAGCAGCAGTGAGCACACACAGTCAGTCCCACCCGCCCCCAGCACAGCCCTGCAGGCAGCCCCCAGCACCGCCCACAGCCCAGTCACTCTTGATGAGTGACTGCAGACTGTGAGACTGGGTCAAGCCTGCTGCTGACGTCACATCAATTTTCAGAGCCTGGAAATTGACGTGACGTCGGCGGAAATGAGCGGCTGCTGCAGCCTGGGGGTCACGTGACCTGGACTCAGCAGCCTGAATAGCGCCGCTCACAGGCGAAAACGGCAACGGAAGGTAATTGCACAAATCATTAGGGGCCCCGGGGGGATACATTGGGGGGTTAATTGAAAGTAGTGGACAACCCCTTTAAGGAAAAATAATAAAATTTAAAAAATTTATTTATTTCCATTTTCCCATTAGGGTTAGGGTTAGGGCTATGGTTGGGGCTAACGTTAGAGTTAGGGTTGGGGCTAAAGTTAGGGTTAGGGTTGGTGCTAAAGTTAGGGTTGGGCTAAAGTTAGGGTTAGGGTTGGGGCTAAAGTTAGGGTTAGGGTTCGGGCTAAAGTTAGGGTTTGGATTATGTTTACAGTTGGGGTTAGGGTTGGGATTAGGGTTAGGGGTGTGTCAGGGTTAGGGGTATGGTTAGGGTTATGGTTAGGGTTGAGATTAGGGCTGGTATTAGGGTTAGGGGTGTGGTAAGGGTTATGGTTAGGGTTGGGATTAGGGTAAGGTGTGTGTTCGGGTTAGGGGTGTGGTTAGGGTTATGGTTGGGATTAGGCTTAGGGGTGCATTGGGGTTAGGGATGGGGTTAGAATTGGGGGGTTTCCACTGTTTAGGCACATCAGGGGCTCTCCAAACGCGACATGGTGTCTGATCTCAATTCCAGCCAATTCTGTGTTGAAAAAGTAAAATGGTGCTCCTTCCCTTTCGAGCTCTGTTGTGCACCCAAACAGTGGTTCCCCCCCCACATATGGGGTATCAGCGTACTCAGAACAAATTGGACAACAACTTTTGCTGTCCAATTTCTCCTGTTACCCTTGTGAAAATATAAATTTGGGGGTTAAAATATAATTTTCGTTGAAAAAAATATATTTTTTATTTTCACGGCTCTGCGTTATAAACTTTAGCAAAACACTTGGGGGTTCAAAGTTCTCACAATACATCTAGATAAGTTCATTGGGGAGTCTAGTTTCCAATATGGAGTCACTTGTGGGGATTTCTACTGTTTAGATACATCAGGGGCTCTGCAAACGCAACCTGACGCCCGCAGACCATTCCATCAAAGTCTCCATTCCAAAACAGCGCTCCTTCCCTTCCAAGCTCTGCCATGCGCCCAAACAATCGTTCCCCCCACATATGGGGAATCAGCGTACTCAGGACAAATTGGACAACAACTTTTGCAGTCCAATTTCTCCTGTAACCCTTTTGAAAATACAAATTTGGGGGCTAAAATATAATTTTCGTGGAAAAAAAATATTTTTTATTTTCACAGCTCTGCGTTATAAACTTTAGCGAAACACTTGGGGGTTCAAAGTTCTCACAATACATCTAGATAAGTTTCTTGGGGAGTCTAGTTTCCGATATGGGGTCACTTGTGGGGGTTTCTACTGTTTAGATACATCAGGGGCTCTGCAAACGCAAAGTTAACCCAAAAAGACCATTCCATCAAAGTCTGCATTCCAAATCAGCGCTCCTTCCCTTCCGAGCTCTGCCATGCGCGAAAACAGTGGTTCCCCCACATATGGGGTATCTGTTTACTCAGGACAAATTGGACAACAACTTTAGGGGCCAATTTCTCCTGTTACTCTTGGGAAAATAAAAAATTGCGGGTTAAAAGATCATTTTGTGGAAAAAAAATAATTTTTTAATTTTCACGGCTCTACATTCTAAACTTTAGTGAAACAATTGAAGGTTCAAGGTGATCACAACACATTTAGATAAATTCCTTAGGGGGTCTACTTTCCAAAATAGGGTTAATTGTGGGAGTTTCCACTGTTTAGGCACATCAGAGGCTCTCCAAACGCGACATGGTGTCCAATCTCAATCCAGCCAATTTTGCATTGGAAAGTCAAACGGCGCTCCTTCCCTTCCGAGCTCTGCCATGTGCCCAAACAGTGGTTTACCCCCACATATGGGGTATCAGCGTACTCAGGACAAATTGCACAACAACTTTTGGGGTCCAATTTCTCCTGTTACCCTTGGGAAAATAAAAATTTGGGCCGAAAATATCATTTTTGTGAAAAAAAATATTTTTTTTTCACGGCTCTACATTATAAACTTCTGTGAAGCACTTGGGGGTTCAAAGTGCTCACCACACATCTAGATTAGTTCCTTAGGGGGTCTACTTTCCAAAATGGTGTTACTTGTTGGGTGTTGCCACTGTTTAGGCATATCAGAGGCTCTCCAAACACGACATGGTGTCCGATCTCAATTCCAGCAAATTTTGCATTGAAAAGTCAAATGGCGCTCCTTCCCTTCCGAGCTCTGCCATGTGCCCAAACAATGGTTTACCCCCACATATGGGGTATCGGCATACTCAGGACAAATTGTACGACTTTTGTGGTACAATTTCTCCTGTTACCCTTGGTAAAATAAAACAAATTGGATCTGAATAAAAATTTTGTGAAAAAATTGTGCTAATTTAAAGTAGACATGTGAGTAATGTTATTTATCCATCCTGCCCTATATTCCTGCCCCATATCTCCATCCTGTCCCATTTGTCTCCATCCTGCCCCATTTGTCTCCATTCTGCCCCATTTGTCTCCATCCTGCCCCGTGTCTCCATCCTGCCCCGTGTCTCCATCCTGCCCCTTGTCTCCATCCTGCCCCATGTCTCCATCCTGCCCCATATCCCTGCCCCATCTTTCTCCATCCTGCCCCATATTCCTGCCCCATTTGTCTCCATCCTGCCCTATATTCCTGCCCCATGTCTCCATCCTGCCCCATCTGTCTCCATCTTTCTCCATCCTGCCCCATATGTCTCCATCCTGCCCCATTTCTCTCCATCCTGCCCCATTTGTCTCCATCCTGCCCCGTGTCTCCATCCTGCCCCAAGTCTCCATCCTGTCCCATGTCTCCATCCTGCCCCATTTGTCTCCATCCTGCACCCTTGTCACACATTCTACCCCCTGTGTCACACATTCTACCCCCTGTGTCACACATTCTGCCCGTGTTTGCATTCCTGCCCCGTGTCTCACATTCCTGCCCAGTTTTAATTCCTGCGCCGTGTCTCACATTCCTGCCCCGTGTTTTAATTCCTGCCCCGTGTCTCCCATTCCTGCCCCGTTTTAATTCCTGCCCCATGTTTCACATTCCTGCCCCATGTGTATTAATTCCTGCCCCGTGTCTCACATTCCCGCCCCCTGTTTTAATTCCTGCCCCGTGTCTCACATTCCTGCCCCCTGTGTTTTAATTCCTGCCCCGTGTCTCACATTCCTGCACCCTGTGTTTTAATTCCTGCCCCCGTGTCTCACATTCCTGCCCCCGTGTCTCCATCAAGCTCCTGTATCTCCCATCCTGCCCTCTTATCTTTATCATGCCCTGGGCTTGCCGCATTGAGTTTTAAAAAAAAAAACTTTCTCCTTACCTGGCTCCAGCGCCGACGTCCATCGCAGGCATTTCAGCACGGAGTCGCCGGCGAATGACGTCCATGCGCGCTGACGTAGGCTTTAACTGTTGCCCGCAAGCAACAGAGGACACTGAACCTGCGTCTCAGACGCAGGTTCAGTGTACTGTCTGAAGCCTGCCGCTGGGGCCGGGGCCCGATGGGCAGATGAGATGGGGCCCGATGCGGGCCCCCTCTGCCCACCGGGCCCCATACGCCAGTCACGGCTGTAATGCCCTGATGGTGGCCCTGTCTACAGCATTACAGAATGCTGGAGATAAGCCCCTGATGACGGTGACCTTACCTCACCATCGATTTTGGGGGTGACAGGTTCCCTTTAAAGTGGTTGTCGGATCTTATGCTACATGTCTACAGTCACTATGTGTGAATCCTCATATCGTGTGCGCTGTGAAGATTCTCTGGTGCCGGCGCCGGAAACAGGTGGTCTTGTGACCACAAGCATGCAATATATATTCCCAGCCACATTCCGACTAGACTGTTTCTGGCCTTGTTCAATACAGATGCATTAGGCCATGCAAGTCTAGTCAGCATGTGACCTCATGTATGCAAATCACAATCTTGCAGTCACACACCCGCTGAATAAGCACAGCACTGCGAGCAATGTGAGGATTCACAAGTCTACAGTCACATAGAATGACACAGAGTGAATGCACCAATGACACACGCACAGCCCCACAGTATAATGACACACACCACAGTCCTTGAAATGCGCTAGCAGTAAAACACTTTGCCCAATACTCCCTTCCCTCCTCTCTCCTTGTCAGGCCATGTAATCTTCAGTTCATATGTGGATCACTGCTCACCATTCCCACTGTTCGCCGCCCATACAGTACCTCCATAACAGCACCATACAGAACCTCCATAACACCACCATACAGAACCTTCAAACAGGGCTGCCACTAGGAATTTTGGGGCCCCATACAGGCCAAATTTTCAGGGCCCTTTGAGACTCTGCCCAGGCTCCAACCCCAGCCTCGGCTCCACCCCTCGAACTGTCCACAGTCCCACTGCGCTCTCTTGGAAAAATTCCACTTCTCACCAATCACACATTAACAGTTCCCATCACCAGATCACACATATAGCCAGCAGCTTTTGTTTTGGCCAAAAGATTTTTCTAATCTGCCACCACGATAAGGTAGACTCATTTGGCCGGGCCCTACTCTACGCTAACCTATTAAGAATTTGTTAAAATTTGCAATACAATTTAGGTATATTTTTATTTATTTTTCAATTTTTTAAATGACCAATAATGTCACATCCAAAGGGACAAATACCACTGTACCATGACCGGACAACTTATTACCACCACAGTGACCCAACAATATCACATACAAGGGACAAATACAACCGCACCATATCCAGACCACATATTACCACCACATGGTGACCAATAATACCACATAAAAGAACAAATACCAACACAACATGACCAGACCACATATTACCACCACATAGTGACCAAATAATACCACATACAAGGAACAAATACTGCCACACCATGTCCAGATCACATATTACCACCACAGTGACTGACTAATATCACATACAAGGGACAAGCACCATCGCACCATATCAAGATCACATATTACCACCACATGTGACCAATAATACCACATACAGGGAACAAATACCGCCACACCATGACCAGTCCACATATTACCACCACAGTTACTGAATAATAGCACATACAAGAGACAAATACTGCAACACCATGACCGGACCACATATTACCACCACACAGTGACTGAATACTACAATACTGATCATTAATAAAAAAAAACAACAACACAATACTAATATCACCATCAGTGCCATTATACACAGGAGATCTGTACTTAGTATGCAGTGTCTGTGTACAGGTAATACAGTGATCACTGGTGATATTATACACAGGAGCTCTGTATACAGTGTCAGTGTACAGGTAATACAGTGATCACCAGTGACATTATACACAGGAGCTCTGTATATAGTGTATAGTGTACAGGTAATGCAGTGATCACCAGTGACATTATACACAGGAGCTCTATATATAGTGTATAGTGTAAATGTAATACAGTGATCACTGGTGACATTGTACACAGGACCTCTGTATACAGTTTATAGTGTCAGTGTACAGGTAACACACTGACTCACCAGTGACGTCTCTAGGTGAAGACCTTCAGCTTCGCTTTTCATCCTCAACCAGCACAGACCACCATCACATCTTCCAGCCAGGATGGGACTCTGCAGGAAATAACACAGTTATCTCAAGTTCCGCTTGCAGAACACAGTACTTAATTTTTTCCCAACTTCTGCACCAGATGAAGAAAAAAGGGAGACATAATGTCGTTCTGTACAGTAACAGGACCGCCCCGTCATTTAAAACAGTATCCTTAAAAAATAAAATAAATACATCACTGCAGTAATAATATCCCTTAATTAGCCCCTATGCCAATAATATCCCACATCCTGGCCCTGTGTATCTCATTCCTGGCTCCAGCCTTATGTTCTCCCATTCTGCCCTCATGAGGACCATTTTGCCCCCATATGATCTCCGCATCCTGCCCCATCTGTCCCATGATCCCACCCCATCTGTCCCATCCTACCACCCCATCTGTCTCCATCATATCCATCCTGCCCCATGATCCTGCACCATGTGTCTCCATCCTGCACCATGATCCTGCCCCATCTGCATCCATATTCCTGCCCTATTTGTCTCCATCCTGCCCCATGTCTCCCATGCCACCTGTGTTGTTTTCATTCCTGCCCCCTGTGTTGTTTCCATTCCTGTCCCCGTGTTGTTTCCATTCCTGCCCCCACGTCTCCATTCTGCCCCATACTTGCCACATTCAATAAAAATAAAAAAACCACCTTTCTCCTTACCTGGCCACGGTCCAGTGCCGAAGTCCATCCCAGGCATTTCAGAGCGGACTCACCAGCAAATAACAATGATGTCATGTCGTCATACGCTGGTGACATGTGCGCTGATGTCAGCCTCTGATTGGCTTGCGGCTTTAACTGCTGCCTTGCGGGCACACGCGCACACACATACTCAAGAAAACTCACACGCACACGCACATACCCCCACCCACAGACGCACTGAGGAATACACCCATACACTCAGGAAAACACACACACCCACACAGGAAAACACACATACTCTGACCTGCCATGTGTAATTTGTTAAATGCCCCCCTCCCCCTTAGCACAGGAAGCTTTCAGATGAGCAGCTGGAGAGATTACCTGGTGTGTGCTCGACAGTGGATACACAGAGCAGCCTGCCTCTCATCTTGTCCTGCCTGTCCTGTCCTGTGATGCTGCTCTAGTCTGCATGCTGCAGCTCCTCCCCCTCCAGGCCTGGCTGAGCAGACATCGGAGACAGATCTTCACACAGAAGAGGAGGCTGTGTGCGATCACTATTCCTCTTCTTGTGTGCCAGGAGCTGCCCCCTCTCACCGCAGCGTGCACATTACTGAAGCCGGCCATGGCTTCAGCCACAAATGCAAGCTGCGTGTCCCGCCCTCCTGTTCCTGCTCATCAAAGGTCCTCCAGTGGCCCTGTGCAGTGGCTTAGGCACCGGCCCGGGGGGCAAATGCATTCCTGCCACCCGGCCCAGTCCGCCCCTGAAGGTCCTGGAGTAGCCTAGCCAGTCTCCAGATCTCAAACCCATAGAAAACCATTGGAGGGAGTTGAAAGTTATTTTCCACCATAATTTGAAATATAAATCTTGCCAAATCAGACAAGGTGATTTTCTGGATTTGTTTTCTCATCTTGACTCTCATTGTTCTGGTCTACCTATGATGTCAATTACAGGCCTCTCTCATCTTTTTAAGTGGGAGAACTTGCACAGTTGGTAGCTCACTAAATACTTTTTTTCCCCACTGTATATCTAGGTCTGGGACTAAAATCTCAGTTAGGTAGCCTGGCAATCACCTGGAAATGAACACCTGTAAACAGCCAGCGCCTTCCAGTCTCAGGCTGGACAGCTAATCTGTCAATCAAAACACTGACAGCTCAGCATGCCCCTGCATCAGACTGGACAACTGAGTTGTCGATCAAAGTACTGGCAGCTTCAGCACGTCCCTGTACCAGATTGGATGGCTGAGCCATCAGTAACAGCAATGTAAACACACTGAGGGGTGTAATCGTGACAGTACCCCCTCTTCTAGGGGGGCATTGGACCCCAGCTTCCCAGGAAATTTTAGATGAAGGTTCTGGCTAACTGCTTGGCCTTCACATCTCAAATTTGGACCTAGGATCTCTCTTCTGGCCGTATCCCCTCCAGTGGATGAGGTATTAGAGAAAATGTTGTGCCCAACAAAATCCACAACTCTCTGAACCTCATACTCCAAGCCACCGCTGACCGAAACCGGAGGAGGCGGGGATGAGGGAGACACTGCCAAAGGGACAAACTCTTTTTAATAAGGATTTATGGAACACATTAGAGATGCGAAGGGATGGAGGAAGCTTTAATCTGAATGCCACCGGATTGACCACCTCTAGGATCTCATATGGACCAGTACACTTTGAACTAAACTTCGCCAATGGCACCTTATGTTTAATATTCCTTGATGACAACCAAAACTTATTCCCAATCTTAAAAAACAGGACCCATGAACATCTTCTATTTGCCTTCTGTTTTTGGTGAATCTGAGCAGTCCCAATATTCTTATGAACCTCCCTCCAGACACCCCAAAGTCTCTGCACGGCAACCTCCACCACAGGACATTCAGTACTAATCCTAGAAAATTCACCAAAATGAGGATGAAAACCATAATTACAGAAAAACTGTGAGGTTCCCATAGACTGATTTACTCGACTGTTAAGGGCAAACTCAGCAAAAACTCAGGTAAAATAAAGACCAGCCCTCCTGCCGAGCCACCACAAAGCACCTTAGAATTTACTCCAAAGATTGATTTGTCCTCTCAGTCTGACCATTGGTTTCAGGGTGGTAAGAAGTTGCAAATGACAAGTCAATCCGGAGTTTACTCCAAAAAGCTCTCCAGAATTTAGAGACAAACTGTACTTCTCTATCAGACACAATGTTAAGTATCAACCTAGCAGATAAATTATTCAAAACAGGCGATGGATTCAGAGTGGAGCTCTCCCACTTTGAGAGTGAAGTCAGGACCAGCGTCACAACTCGGCAGACACGGGAAAGTACTGGAGTCCAAGTCACTGTCAGGGACACCGGCATACTATGGGGCCGATGACTGGACACTGCCCCCATACTTTAAACTGTTTGAAGTACTCACCTTTCCTCGTTCCCTTCTGGCCGCAGGTCCGGTCTCTTCTGTGTCTCCTGACTTTCTTGCTTCTCAGTGCAGTGGGCGTGATGACGCCACTACCACTACCACGCCAGAACTGCAGCCAGCAGGGAACGAGGAGAAGTAAATACCTGATTATTTATTTTTTAGGTATGCAGCCCATTCTTTATGGAGCATTATATGGGGCTCATTCTTTTTGGAGCATTACATGGGGTCCAATATTCTATATGGAGAATTAAATGGGGCCCATTATTCTGTATGGAGCATTATATTGCACCCATTATTCTGTATGGAGCAATATGTGAGGCCCATTATTCTGTATGGAGCAATATATGGGGCTCATTATACTGTATGGAGGAATATATGGGGCTCATTATAGTGTATGGAGGACTATGTAGTGCCCATAATATAGGGGACTATGTGGTGCCCATAATACTGTATGGAGGACTATACTGTATCTTGAATTTCCCCAGGGCAAGCACTTTGTGCTGCGAGGATTCACTGGTTTTTGAGCTGTTGTAGAATTTACAATAGATATCACTCATGTAATGTAAGAAATAAGTGAAATCTTTGGTATTGTACTATACTGATATTTCTCTGCTGTATCTGTGCATCATGAATCATGGTATGTGTTAAAAGGGCCCACTCAATCTCTTTTGCCCAGGGCCCATGAGGACTTGGAGCTGGCCCTGCGTGTGATCCACCATTACCTTCTTGAGCAAATTCCGGGCTAACAGTGTCTTGACAAGGGCAAAGATTTTAATGGGTCTTTCTAAACTAACTGTCCCTAACGATAACTTCAGAACCAGCCCTGAATCAATAAAGTTAGCAGCAAACCAACAGTCAATGAATGCCAATGTTGATAACACCTGGGTGTTGAAGGATAACACCATATTTATCAGTACTTTATCAGAGGAAGAAAAAGTACCTGGGAGTTTGGATGACTTCCTTGGCTGACACCCAGACTCAGACATTCTTCCTACGGTTTCTAACCTGAAGAAGAGTTGGGCAATTCTTGAGAAAATGTCCAGAAAGACCACAGTGCAGACAGAGTCCGAGATCTTGTCTAAATCTTTTCTTTGCAACAAGATGACTGGCGATTGTAACCTCTATGGCTACACCTCCAGTAAATGGACCTGTTCTGGGGAATTATAATGGACAGCCTGCTGTTCACCAAGTCTCTCATGGATAATGCAGTCTATTTGTAAGGCCTGGGTCATGGCCTCCACCAGCGAACAAGGGTTGTCATGAAGCAACAGAGCATCCTTAAGAGTTTCGGAAAGGCCTTTGTGGAATTGGCACCGGAGAGCTGCAACGTTCCACAGAACTTCAGTGGACTATTGCTGGAACTCAGTACAGTAGTCCTCAGCAGTGCGACTCCCCTGTGCCAGATTCATTATCTTAACCTCAGCAACCTGGATCCTGTTGGGTTTGTCATAGATAAGACCAAAACTGTCAAAAAATACATCAAGAGAAGATAGTTCTGGAGCTTGTGTCGATAAGAAAAATGCTCAGGTCTGAGGACCCTGTTGTGGCCAGATCCTGATTAATCTGTGTAAAATTCCACACCTGGTCACTAATCGTGTGAAGAGAATCCATACTGGCAAAAAAAGAAAAATGTATGGGCCAGATGTAATATGATGCTACGTCACTCCTCATGGGCAAGCCGTGATAGTCAAGGAGCCCAAGGTCAAAGGTCATTAGGGTATGTCAAACACAGAAGGAAGAGACAAAGGCATAGTAACGTACCAGTCAGAGGTCAAAATACCAGGAAAATAGAGGATCAAAGCAAAGGGGTTAAACAGAATGACGGTCAGAATGAGGTCCAAGGTTAAGCAATGAAAGATCAACAAACAGAACACAAAGCACAGAGAGATGAACCACATAAAAGCTGAATATACATTATATGCAGAGCCAGCCAGGTGCAACTAATCAGAGCATGTAGAGCTAGAATTTTACCTAGTCTATCTGTCTTTGTTACATGCCCCCCTCTGCCCAAAGCCAGAGGCTGGGCACCATATGTCAACAGCCTACAGGTCTTTAAATTGACCCAAATGTAAGGCTCATGCTTAATGACACGAGAGTAGCCTAGTACCGCAAAGAACACGCCCCTATTTTTGGTTATAGATTTTTGGTCATACTGATTTTTGGAAGGCGGCAAAGTTACTGCCGCTTTGTCACCCACAGTGTTGGCTTCTATTATATGGTGCCCAGTCCGTGGAGGAGAGTCTCCTCTCCTCCACCCTGGGTACCAACCGCACATAATCTGCTTACTTCCCGCATGGTGTGCACAGCCCCATGCGGAAAGTAAGCAGATCAATGCATTCCTAGGTGTGCGGAATCCCCGCAATTCCGCAAATTTAATGAACATGTTGCTTTTTTTTCCGCAATGCTATTTTTTCGTGGAAAAAAAAGCAACATTTGCACTAGAAATGCGGAATACACTTTAAATAATAGGAGGCTTATGTAAGCGTTTTTTTCGCGTTTTTATCACGTTTTCATAGCGAAAAAACGCGGAAAAAAAAGCAAAAAATACTGAACATGTGCACATGGCCTGACTTAAAGATATGAGTCACTTCTGTGCCCTAGAATTTGTGGCAGGGATTTCTATCAGCAAATAGTACATGATGAGATGTCTTGAAATCTATTGAAACTGATGAGAATTCCCTTTGCCGGTTATGTGACTAAAGGGAATATAAGTCAGTAATATAATTCTGGGCTTTCAGTATCTGCTGTGGTTTAATTTAAAGGGATACCAGTTGGAAGATTAGTCTGGATATCCTTGTTGTTGGTGTAATCTCCGGTGCAAGAGTGTTTTGCAGTGAGATGGGTTATACTGCTTTCAATATCAGGCTGTGAATAAAATGATCAATAAACATATATATGCATTAAAGGCCTGAGCAATAGGAGATTGCTTGGGACACCACAATCCTTGTATGTGGAACTAGCACAGTTCTCAACAAAGTAGCTTGGCATATGCTGATAAAATACATAGCTTCAACAGAATAAAATAGTTGAGTTAATGTACCGTAGCTGTTATCCATATATGGGAATTAATAACTGTTTCTGTTTTTTCACTTTTTTGCACTAGAGCACTTTTTAATAAGTCTCAGTTTTTGGTACCTTTTTGTTGCTGCAATCTGATTAAATATTTTCCAAGTGCTTGAATTGCTGCTGGATCTGTTCCCAGTGCTTGCAGTGCTGCTGGATCTTTTCCCATTGCTTGCAGTGCTGCTGGATCTTTTCCCATTGCTTGCAGTGCTGCTGGATCTTTTCCCATTGCTTGCAGTGCTGCTGGATCTTTCCCATTTCTTGCAGTGCTGCTGGATCTTTTCCCATTGCATGCAGTGCTGCTGGATCTGTTCCCAGTGCTTGCAGTGCTGCTGGATCTTTTCCCATTGCTTGCAGTGCTGCTGGATCTGTTCCCAGTGCTTGCATTGTTGCTGGATCTTTTCCCATTGCTTGCAGTGCTGCTGGATCTTTTCCCATTGCTTGCAGTGCTGCTGGATCTTTTCCCATTGCTTGCAGTGCTGCTGGATCTTTTCCCATTGCTTGCAGTGCTGCTGGATCTTTTCCCATTGCTTGCAGTGCTGCTGGATCTTTTCCCATTGCTTGCAGTGCTGCTGGATCTTTCCCATTTCTTGCAGTGCTGCTGGATCTTTTCCCATTGCTTGCAGTGCTGCTGGATCTTTTCCCATTGCTTGCAGTGCTGCTGGATCTTTCCCATTTCTTGCAGTGCTGCTGGATCTTTTCCCATTTCTTGCAGTGCTGCTGGATCTTTTCCCATTGCTTGCAGTGCTGCTGGATCTTTTCCCATTTCTTGCAGTGCTGCTGGATCTTTTCCCATTGCTTGCAGTGCTGCTGGATCTTTCCCATTGCTTGCAGTGCTGCTGGATCTTTTCCCATTGCTTGCAGTGCTGCTGGATCTTTTCCCATTGCTTGCAGTGCTGCTGGATCTTTTCCCATTGCTTGCAGTGCTGCTGGATCTTTTCCCATTGCTTGCAGTGCTGCTGGATCTTTTCCCATTGCTTGCAGTGCTGCTGGATCTTTCCCATTTCTTGCAGTGCTGCTGGATCTTTTCCCATTGCTTGCAGTGCTGCTGGATCTTTTCCCATTGCTTGCAGTGCTGCTGGATCTTTCCCATTGCTTGCAGTGCTGCTGGATCTTTTCCCATTGCTTGCAGTGCTGCTGGATCTTTTCCCATTGCTTGCAGTGCTGCTGGATCTTTTCCCATTGCTTGCAGTACTTCTGGATCTTTTCCCACTGGTTGGAGTGCTGCATTGCATTTCTTATTATTCCACTCTTGTGTGTCAGTCTTTACTGCACCTTTGACATTCTACTCATGAATCAGGTTTAGGATGGTCAATGCTTGCTACCTAGAATCATTGCTGCAATTCACACTATGGTAATAAATAAGTTGTGTATATTGTGATTATTATGGGATCTTATTTTGTCCATGACTACAATCAATAGGGATTTACTGTGAAAAAAACAGAATGAATTGAGTCTTAAACGAATTGAGTCCTATTATTATAGATGTAATCATATACAGGATTAGGGGCATACGTCTGAATATTAGAAATGGATTCAAGCCACAGAATCCGCACTAGAATGGGCTCTGTGTATTCCAGCAATCCTCCACGTATCATTCAGTTTGTTCAGCTGCGTGGAGCAGCGCCGCATCAGAAGGCTCTTTATATTCAGGCTGGAGCAAGGAAAACACACATCAAAACCAAAGCAAAGGAAATGTCCTTCCCCAGCCAAAGCTAGTCATCCAAAATTAACTGGTGTTTGTTTTTCTCTTAGGCTGTTTTTTCTTTTTTAACTTTTTTTTTCTTCCACAGAATTGTACGGTTTACATAGAAATCTAGGAAATTCTTTCGCCTAATGGCAATTATTTATACCTTTCCAACATCCCAACACAAGATGAAGTACACAAGTTTATAGGAGTAAAATTCTATAGAATGAAAAAAATATATTTATTTCCAAACATATTTTTAAAAAGCCCAACAGCAAAATTATATTCACCCCATCCCACCAGGCCAATTTTTCATTATTGCTCTTCCTTGCTTCTAAGGCCGGTTTCACACGTCCAGATAATTCCAGTACCATATAAAATCGGTACTGGAGTTATCCGTGTCCGTGTGTCCGTGTGCTCACGTGGCACATCAGTGTGGCACACGTGTGCCGCCTGTGTGCCCACTGGGTACCACACGCACAGTGCAGGAGACAGCGCTAAAGTTTAGCGCTGTCCCCTGCATGGTGCTGAATCCGCGATTCATATCTTCCCTGCAGCAGCGTTAGAGAAAATATGAATAATAGTGTTTAAAATAAAGATCTATGTGCCCCCCGCCCTCCCACCCCCTGTGCACCCCCCCCCCCTTCCCCGCTGTTCTGAAAATACTCACCCGCCTCCCTCGTTGGCTGTTGCTGCTTCCTGGTTTGGCCGCATCTTCTCCTGTATGCGGTCACATGGTGCCGCTCATTACAGTAATGAATATGCGGCTCCACCCCTATGATAGGTGGAGCCGCATATTCATGACTGTAATCGGCGGCCCCACGTGACCGCATACAGGAGAAGCTGCGGCCAGGACAGGACACTGCAAGGGAGCCGGGTGAGTATTTTATTAACAGCGGGCGGGCGCACAGGGGGTGGGAGGGGGATGGGGACAGGGATCTTTATTTTAAACAAGAACAAAAAAAAAAAGGATTATTCATATCTTCTCTACAGCGAACGCTGCTGGAGAGAAGATATGAATTGCGGCTTCAGCACCATGTGGGGGGGACACTGCTTACTGTAGAGCTGTCTCTTGCACGGCACACGGACCCATTGACTTTAATGGGTCCGTGTAATCCGTGCGCTCCCACGAACATTGACATGTCTCCGTGTTTTGCACACGGACACACGGTCCGTGAAACACGCTGACATGTGCAGAGACACATTGATTTCAATGTGTCTAGGTGAGTCAGTGTCTCCGATACGTGAGGAAACTGTCACCTCACATACCGGAGCCACTGACGTGTGAAACCGGCCTTAAACTTTTCACTTTATTTTTTAGTTCTTCTAGGGGACTTGAACCTGACATCATTTGCTTGCTCTATATACTGCAAAACTTTAATATTTCGGTATATAGTGAAAATCATGGTCTTTAATGAAGCCCAGTTTATGGCCAATTTTCACAGAATCAGCGGGATGCCAGTGACGACCATGGCACTCCGCGATCTAAAAGCCAGCTAGAACTGCTGACTGTTGTTAGAGGCCGATGCAGACTGTATAAGACTGCCGGCACCTGCCCTGTGTGCAGCTCCTGAGCCCAGTAGAAACTCCCGCACCCTCTCCATGAAGGCATAGTAAGTCCTGTGGCAGAATAATGGTTCATTTTGCTTCCTTTAGAGTATGTGCACACGCTGCGGATTTTGCTGCGGATCTGCAGCGTTTCCGCAGCTGCTGATCCGCAGCAGTTTCCCATGCGTTTACAGTACCATGTAAAGCAATGGGAAATGAAATCCGCAGTGCACATGCTGCGGAAAAAAACGCGCGGAAATGCAGCGGTTTATTTTCCGCAGCATGTCAATTCTTTCTGCGGATTCCGCTGCGGGTTTGCCCCTGCTCCAATAGAAATTTGCAGGTGAAAACCCGCAGAGGAAACCGCAAAAGAAATCGCGGTAAATCCGCAGTAAAAACTGCAGCGGTTTTTCACTGCGGATTTTGCAAATCCGCTGCGGAAAATTCCTCAATGGAATCCGCAGCGTGTGCACTCAGCCTTAAGGTTCAGACATTGTTTTTTTTCTG
Source organism: Ranitomeya imitator (assembly GCF_032444005.1). Classification (NCBI taxonomy): domain Eukaryota; kingdom Metazoa; phylum Chordata; class Amphibia; order Anura; family Dendrobatidae; genus Ranitomeya; species Ranitomeya imitator. Next base: position 664,187,635 of record NC_091282.1, read on the forward strand.
CTTATGAATCATTACTTTGTGTAGTTTACCTATATATAAAAGTAGTTGGCTTCTTAGTAAAGTTATTAATTAATTAGCTCTTAATAGAATAGATTAATTTTCAAGGGGTGAGATAATAATAATAATAATTTTTATTTATATAGCGCCAACATATTCCACAGCACTTTACATTATAGAGGAGATATCCAACAGTATGAGATGCACATTAGTCCCGGTGAAGTACGATATTCAAGCCCTAACCATAAGGCTGTGTGCACACGTTGCTGTTTTTTCGCAGTTTTTTCGCGTTTTTCCCAATAAAAACGCTATAAAACCGCAAAAAAAAGCATACAATAAGCATCCCATCATTTAGAATGAATTCCGCATGTTTTGTGCACATGATGCGTTTTTTTCCGTGAAAAAAACGCATTGCGGTAAAAAACGCAGCATGTTCATTCATTTTGCGTTTTTTTGCAGATTTCCCACTACAAAATGCATTGGGAAATGTCCTTAAAAAAACGCATCAAAAACGTGGCAAAAACGCTGCAAAAACGCGGCAAAAACGCAGTAAAAACGCATGCAGTTTTCTTACAGATTTCTTGCAGAAAATTTCAGGTTTTTCTCAGGAATTTTCTGCGAGAAATCCTGAACGTGTGCACATAGCCTAAAGCATCTACTGTGGACATTTACCCACAATATGCAGAAATTTCTGCCTTGTACAAACTGCATAGTAAGTCAGGATCTAAGATAAAAATCGTTTTCCTCTTCATCCCACACGAGCTTGTTTCCAGCCTTTAACATACTGTAATTCTCAGAGATGCTGTTAAAGGGAATTCATCAGCAGGTTTTTGTTGTTTAATCTGAGAGCAACATCATGTAGGGACCAAGACCCTGATTCCCGCGATACGTCACTTACTGGGCTCTGAAGAGTCAATAAAATCAGTGTTTTATCAGCAGCAGATTATGACTAGAGGACTATTTGTCTCTTCTCATGTAGTCCTCCTGCTCTGTATAGCGACACCCTCCCCATTGATTAGCAGCTTTTGCAGTGTACACAGAAGTCTGCCAATCAGGGGTGTGGCGGGGTTATGTAGAGCTCAGCATTCAGAGCACTGCTAGATCTGCAGCAGAGAAAACGGGGATTTTATCAAACCTGCACCAAGCAGTCCAGTAAGTGACACATCATAGGAATCAGCTTTTCTGCCCCTAAATCATGCTAAGTAGCAAAACAGATACTCTTTAAGTGCTTTACAGCAGCTTTTGGTGTATTTGTGAGTATGCTCTGTAAACTGTGCAGAGGTCAACGTGCAGAGAGGGAGAGCAGGTGAGCAGTGTCCATCCTCTATTGTGTGAATAGTGCATCCCAGACTAATACATATATTTATATTATATATACAATATATGAGATACCTTTCATTATAATCAAGCATCCTTCCGATATTATTTTTAGGCACACATGGGTTACTTTCATCTGAAATATCGCCCAGACACATATCTAGTGGTTTCCAACCAATATTTCCCCAGTTTATACCACTAATCATTACATAAAGGTGTGAATAAAAGTATGTAAAAAGTGAACAAAAACTACATTTCGGACCCTTTCAATGAAAACTGTTGGCATTTTCAAGGAGCAGAAGGAAATCCGACTGGCTTGTTTCCTTAAAGAAAAAGTGAAGGCATATTAATAGTATTCATTTTATAGTAGTTGACATTGCTAGGTAACCTAAACATGGTATATTTAGGCTAAATGTTTCATTTACCGCCCTTATACCTTCGCTGAGTGGATCTCTGTTCGTGGTCTCTGGTGACCTTGCTCCATGAATGAGCCTTTGTGAAACAACGATTATAAAAATGTCTAAAATGCACAAACACGATGCAACATCGTAGCGCCTGGAAAGGGAACTATTTCCAGGCCACATCACTGCAGAGGAAAAGAATGTACTCATAGCCTCATATCTCAAGCAACACTTGTAAAAACATAGCTTCTTAGCCACCGGAATGAGCTACTGGGATACACAAAGCAGTTGATTGGCTGAAATCCTGGATTCCTAAAAAAAACATTGGTTTTCTGCTGCCTTTACCTTTGAGTAAAACGTGCATCCATGCTTGCTGCCAGTTTATATAGTTGCATAGGTTGATAAAAAAAATGAGACTGATGTTTGCATGTGTAGCACAAGACTTCTGAGATCAGTGACTGGCTGCAGTAGTCACATGGATGTGACACCATCGCTGCAAAACAAGTATACAAAGACCTGTGTGGAGACCCTTAGAGCTGGGTCCTAAGTGACATCTGTCGTAGATTTAAGGTGGATGTGACTATGGAGCTCAGCACACTTCTTACAGCCAGGACGCCGATAGCTCGTTCTGATTGAAACAGTTAAACGCTCTTAGACGCTGCTGTTAATCATGTCAGTAGCATTTAGGAGGTTAATAATTTTAGCTTCCACCCCTCTTTACCACCTGAGAATTGTTGATGCGTTGTCATGAAACTCAGGGGTCTACTGGAAGCACATGGGTTGCCCTGTCCTTCACCCTTTAACCCCTATGCAAGGATCTGGACTTGAACAGGGCCACCTGGGTTGGGGCCATGGAATGAGCTGTACAGAATTGCAGGAGTGGTCGGGTAGTTGGGTCAACACCAAGAGGGCATCAAAAGGTACAAAATCGTCTGGCAGGAGAAACGCCAGTAAACAAGCTGAGGGCAAAACAGGAAAGTACAAATACAACATAGGAGCAGAAAACACAGAACTTATCCAGGGAAGCACAAAGCTATGGTATATCTGGCAGCTTCCAGCAGTAAGCTGGAAGCTTAAGTAGGGTGTGGTGCTCTCCAATTGGCTGAAGCAAGGAGCTGATAGCTTAAGCTGTACAGCACACACATCTGGAGTGCCCCCAAGGGCTGTGGGGTACTCGATGCCGGGCCCTTCTGTAGTCAATGGGGATGTCACGGTGGCTGACCCGGTCCCTGGCCCTCGGGAGGTCCTTTGATGAATGGTGGGGGAAAGGTATTTAAAGGGATAATGTTTGTGATGCCACCTGTGATATTCGGTCAGGGTGACCGACGCTGCTTAGGGGGTCCACTGGGGTGATGTTATGGCAGCTAGATGGTATACCTTCCCACAGGTGAAGTATGTCCCCAGGGCTTCCCAGAGTGTAGATGGTGGATGGAGGATGATGTAAGGCGCAGTGAATAACGAGGACACAAGGTTGCAGTCTCTTTACCTTTACTGAAGGCTTCAGCATCGACAGTCCAGGGTAGGACCACAAGGTAGACAGAGTCCGGCCGGTCTGAAGGCAAATCCAGAGTCCCCTTATCCAGGTGGAATTCAATAGCCTTCCTCTAGCATCCAGTAACACAGTAGGTCCCTACTTGCATAAGCTCCAATAAGGTCCTCACTGTTATTACTCCTCTCACTGTTCCCCGTGGTTGGATAGAACAAAACACGTATGACCGGTGACTTGAGACTTTGGTTAGGGACTCTAGAGACGCCCCGACCTCTTTAAGGTTGCCACCTTGCCTCCTGTGTATAAGGGGCGGACAGGCAACTTGGAATCACCTGCCCTACCGGTCTCTAAAGCAAGGCGTAGAGCACTTACTCCCTCGGAATTCCGGCTACCAGATCGCGCACCAGAAGGATGCAGCTTCTCTCGGCCACTCTCCTCTCTGGTATCCACTTGTTGCTATGCCTTTGTTTCTCACTCACTGCAATACACTTCTCTTCTATATCTCTTTCTTAGGATGCTGCCGCATGTGGGGCAGGCGCAGCTCCGTGGACCCTCGTCCTCCTCAGACCGCAGTCTGGATCTGACTGGAGATCACTCCAGCCAGCATGACCTGGAGACCTTTCTGTGTCGGTCCCCAGCCAGGAACTCTCTAACTTTCCACCCAACTACCAGTTTTGCCTAGCTGTGAGGAGTGGCCTAGTAAATAGACCCTTTGCTTCCCCTGGTGGCTGGAGTGTGAAGTGTGTTGTGTGGTTGTGATACCTGGACAGAAGATCTCCTTCATTGCCTTCAGACGTAACATCACTCCCCCTGGTGGAAGAATAATATTACTGCAACGTACCAGGACCCTGGGGCGCTGCACATCCATAGTGCCAGACTAGACAGCACTGCAGCTCCCAGCCACCCCAACCTTATTAGCTGGACAGAGCATGTGACGTCCAGAGCTTCTGGTTCCAACATCTCATCTATCACCAGTGCCACCCGCAGAGTGAATATGGCGGCACGTGGTGAAAGAAGCAGACAGCACAGGAGCAGGTGCTGGTGGCGATAGAGCACATACTTTATTCATAAATCAAATAGTGAAATCTAAAATATAGCATTTTTGTTGTAGCTGGTCAACAAATATGGCCGTGTCCCCAAGATGTTAATGGGTGACTTGTAGTCAGTTAGTTGTTACTTTTTTGCATCTGTAAAAAAAAATGTTATCGGGAAATATTACATTTTGAGCTTTGGACAACTCCTTACTGACACCCCAGAAGAGACACCCAAAAAAGCACTGCACCATGAGAAATGCTGTACATGTGCAACCTCATCCATAAGTTATTGTCATCATTTGTCCATTTGTCATGAATGTGGAGCGCCCGCTAGGACCGTGGGGTACTCGGGCCGGGGCCAGCGGTACTTAAAGGGGCGGTCACGGAAGCGAGGCCCCGGTCCGTGGCCCTGGGCATCCAACAAAAATGATGAGGGGAAGCGGAAAGTCTATGGGGGAATATTCGTGACGCCACCTGTGGTACTCGGCCAGGGGTGGCCGACGCTGCCTAAAGGGATCACTGGGGCTTATGGGGCTTACTGGGGCTTATGGTATCGCAGCAGTGTTGGTATGGCTCCCCACAGGTGGAGCTTAGCCCCAGGACTACCGGTGCAATTGGTGAGGGTTGATAGACGGTGGGTTGCAGGATGGAAGGTACAGGAAATAATTGGAGGACACAGGGGATGCAGTTTTCTTTACCTTTTACTGGTGAATTGCAGGTGCAGTCCGAAGCACAGGTTACAGGTGTTGATAGGGTCCGGGCAGCCTGGAGGTAACTTGGGATCCACCTAGCCAGGTGGGTTCGGAGGCATTACTTCTGCGCTGAATTCTCTGTCCCTTGCTGCCTGAAGCCTTACACAAATTTCTCTCAGTGTCTGTTACTCCTAACCTGTATGGTTGACAGCATGAACCTTTTATGGGCACTGTCTTCTCACTGGCAACCCCAGGCTCCTGACTTGCTGTGGTGCCACCTGGTGTAAAATGGGACAGGAGACGTGCAATCTCCAGCCCTCCGGTTCTAGTTGCTGGGCCTTTTAATACGCGTGCAACCATGGACTCTGGTGTCCTGTTTCTCTTGCTCTTAATACTGGGAAGAGCTCAATCACAGCTCCACTTCCAGTCTCTCTCCTCACATGCTTCCTCTTGCCGTCTCACACTGAACTCTCTAACCCCACCTCCGGACCAGAACTTGTAGGGAAGTTCCCCTGAAACCGGGTTTAGAGCTCCCCATTCTGGTCCGGAGTTAGGAAGGTGTTGTATGGTTGTGTTACCTGCCAAGTGGATCGCTCTTTACCTCCAGGCATGACATCACCCTCCCCGTGAGGAAGGCAACGCCATTGTGGCATCGGACTCCTGGGGTGCCACATATGCACAGAGGACAATGCTCTGGGCAAGAGGTGTTCAATCCCATTTGGTTACCATATTACTTTTCACATTGCAGCCTCGTACAAATACATCTAAAGAATCTAAAATTCAGATGTTTTGCTTATTTTCACCTCCGATCCATTTTCAGAAGCTATGATATAAAACCCAAACATTCCTTTTAGACGCAGTCATTGACAGTGATGGATACAAAGAGTCACTGATCGGAAAGGAAACATATAATTTTTAATCCTAGATGTAATGGTATAAGGCAAAAACATAGAGAAATCCTTCAGTAGATGGATAGTTATGAGTGCCAGGGGGCAAGGATAGACAATGCAAATTTAAATCCAAGCAATAACGTAAGAAAATTGAAATATATACAGTTAGGGCCAGAAATATTTGGACAGTGACACAAGTTTTGTTATTTTAGCTGTTTACAAAAACATGTTCAGAAATACAATTATATATATAATATGGGCTGAAAGTGCACACTCCCAGCTGCAATATGATAGTTTCCACATCCAAATCGGAGAAAGGGTTTAGGAATCATAGCTCTGTAATGCATAGCGTCCTCTTTTTCAAGGGACCAAAAGTAATTGGACAATGGACTCTAAGGGCTGCAATTAACACTGAAGGCGTCTCCCTCGTTAACCTGTAATCAATGAAGTAGTTAAAAGGTCAGGGGTGGATTCCAGGTGTGTGGTTTTGCATTTGGAAGCTGTTGCTGTGAGCAGACAACATGCGGTCAAAGGAACTCTCAATTGAGGTGAAGCAGAACATCCTGAGGCTGAAAAAAAAGAAAAAATCCATCAGAGAGATAGCAGACATGCTTGGAGTAGCAAAATCAACAGTTGGGTACATTCTGAGAAAAAAGGAATTGACTGGTGAGCTTGGGAACTCAAAAAGGCCTGGGCGTCCACGGATGACAACAGTGGTGGATGATCGCCGCATACTTAATTTGGTGAAGAAGAACCCGTTCACAACATCAACTGAAGTCCAGAACACTCTCAGTGAAGTAGGTGTATCTGTCTCTAAGTCAACAGTAAAGAGAAAACTCCATGACAGTAAATACAAAGGGTTCACATCTAGATGCAAACCATTCATCAATAACAAAAATAGACAGGCCAGCGTTAAATTTGCAGAAAAACACCTCAAGAAGCCAGCTCAGTTCTGGAAAAGTATTCTATGGACAGATGAGACAAAGATCAACCTGTACCAGAATGATGGGAAGAAAAAAGTTTGGAGAAGAAAGGGAACGGCACATGATCCAAGGCACACCACATCCTCTGTAAAACATGGTGGAGGCAACGTGATGGCATGGGCATGCATGGCTTTCAATGGCACTGGGTCACTTGTGTTTATTGATGACATAAGAGCAGACAAGAGTAGCCGGATGAATTCTGAAGTGTACCGGGATATACTTTCAGCCCAGATTCAGCCAAATGCTGCAAAGTTGATTGGACGGCGCTTCATAGTACAGATGGACAATGACCCCAAGCATACAGCCAAAGCTACCCAGGAGTTCATGAGTGCCAAAAAGTGGAACATTCTGCAATGGCCAAGTCAATCTCCAGATCTAAACCCAATTGAGCATGCATTTCACTTGCTCAAATCCAGACTTAAGACGGAAAGACCCACAAACAAGCAAGACCTGAAGGCTGCAGCTGTAAAGGCCTGGCAAAGCATTAAGAAGGAGGAAACCCAGCGTTTGGTGATGTCCATGGGTTCCAGACTTAAGGCAGTGATTGCCTCCAAAGGATTTGCAACAAAATATTGAAAAGAAAAATATTTTGTTTGGGTTATGTTTATTTGTCCAATTACTTTTGACCTCCTAAAATGTGGAGTGTTTGTAAAGAAATGTGTACAATTCCTACATTTTCTATCAGATATTTTTGTTCAACCCTTCAAATTAAACGTTACAATCTGCACTTGAATTCTGTTGTAGAGGTTTCATTTCAAATCCAATGTGGTGGCATGCAGAGCCCAACTCGCGAAAATTGTGTCACTGTCCAAATATTTCTGGCCCTAACTGTATACAAAAGAAAGCCTTTTCCGGGTTCTTACTGGAATCATATTTCTGTATTATTAATCCTTTGTTCCAGATTAACATATCCAAATCATGATGTTAGAGTATTGAGGCTCATGGATTTAGAGCCCTGGATTATCAAGGAAAGGTAAGAGCTCACTACTTGTGTCCAGAAGCACAATATTTTCCAAGATCCATATAGACTTAATTTATGCTTCTTAGAATGTATTGAGTGTCTTATGATAGTGTCTTAATTGTTTCAGGCTATGAATCCTCTATTAATGACCCTATATGTCTACACAACCTCAGCAGCTCAGAAATGCAGAATGACCATGCCTTGGCACCTGACCTTGTTTGTTTCCTTTAATTTGAAGGACCACCCATTTTGGTTGCAGAGGACAAGCTGTCAAGCCTCATAAACCAGTACTAAATCACTTTAGATTTCTCATCCTGTTTTCTAGTAACATCTTTGTTGTCCAAGGCCAACAGTTATATCTGTGCTGGTTGCCATTTGAAAGCGACCAAGGACTAGCCTGGTGGATATGGCTTCCCCCTAGTCTCAGTACCTGAAAACACGTCCGCCATCATGATTGATGTTCTTACCTTTGTCCAAAATATACCAGTACAGTTGTAAATCTTGAACAGATACGAGATGTCCTCTCCCACATTTCCTTTCTAAGAAAGCTCAGTGAAGCCAGATGCACGCTCCCCAATTCCATCAGTGAATTGTGCATGTCCTGAAGGTCATAGAGAAGCGCAAGTACAGTGGGGCAAAAAAGTATTTAGTCAGTCAGCAATAGTGCAAGTTCCACCACTTAAAAAGATGAGAGGCATCTGTAATTTACATCATAGGTAGACCTCAACTATGGGAGACAAACTGAGAAAAAAAAATCCAGAAAATCACATTGTCTGTTTTTTTAACATTTTATTTGCATATTATGGTGGAAAATAAGTATTTGGTCAGAAACAAACAATCAAGATTTCTGGCTCTCACAGACCTGTAACTTCTTCTTTAAGAGTCTCCTCTTTCCTCCACTCATTACCTGTAGTAATGGCACCTGTTTAAACTTGTTATCAGTATAAAAAGACACCTGTGCACACCCTCAAACAGTCTGACTCCAAACTCCACTATGGTGAAGACCAAAGAGCTGTCAAAAGACACCAGAAACAAAATTGTAGCCCTGCACCAGGCTGGGAAGACTGAATATGCAATAGCCAACCAGCTCGGAGTGAAGAAATCAACAGTGGGAGCAATAATTAGAAAATGGAAGACATACAAGACCACTGATAATCTCCCTCGATCTGGGGCTCCACGCAAAATCCCACCCCGTGGGGTCAGAATGATCACAAGAACGGTGAGCAAAAATCCCAGAACCACGCGGGGGGACCTAGTGAATGAACTGCAGAGAGCTGGGACCAATGTAACAAGGCCTACCATAAGTAACACACTACACCACCATGGACTCAGATCCTGCAGTGCCAGACGTGTTCACTGCTTAAGCCAGTACATGTCCGGGCCCGTCTGAAGTTTGCTAGAGAGCATTTGGATGATCCAGAGGAGTTTTGGGAGAATGTCCTATGGTCTGATGAAACCAAACTGGAACTGTTTGGTAGAAACACAACTTGTCGTGTTTGGAGGAAAAAGAATACTGAGTTGCATCCATCAAACACCATACCTACTGTAAAGCATGGTGGTGGAAACATCATGCTTTGGGGCTGTTTCTCTGCAAAGGGGCCAGGACAACTGATCCGGGTACATGAAAGAATGAATGGGGCCATGTATCGTGAGATTTTGAGTGCAAACCTCCTTCCATCAGCAAGGGCATTGAAGATGAAACGTGGCTGGGTCTTTCAACATGACAATGATCCAAAGCACACCGCCAGGGCAACGAAGGAGTGGCTTCGTACGAAGCATTTCAAGGTCCTGGAGTGGCCTAGCCAGTCTCCAGATCTCAACCCTATAGAAAACCTTTGGAGGGAGTTGAAAGTCCGTGTTGCCAAGCGAAAAGCCAAAAACATCACTGCTCTAGAGGAGATCTGCATGGAGGAATGGGCCAACATACCAACAACAGTGTGTGGCAACCTTGTGAAGAATTACAGAAAACGTTTGACCTCTGTCATTGCCAACAAAGGATATATTACAAAGTATTGAGATGAAATTTTGTTTCTGACCAAATACTTATTTTCCACCATAATATGCAAATAAAATGTTAAAAAAACAGACAATGTGATTTTCTGGATTTTTTTTTCTCAGTTTGTCTCCCATAGTTGAGGTCTACCTATGATGTAAATTACAGACGCCTCTCATCTTTTTAAGTGGTGGAACTTGCACTATTGCTGACTGACTAAATACTTTTTTGCCCCACTGTAGATTCTCTTGTGAGGACATTGCACACATGTGCGTGATTTGCCAAAATGACTGAAGGTACCTTCACACATAATGATATTGTTAACGATATCGTTGCTATTTGTGACGTAGCAACGATATCGTTAATGAAATCGTTATGTGTGACAGCGACCAACGATCAGGCCCCTGCTGGGAGATCGTTGGTCGCTGAACAAAGTCCAGAACTTTATTTCGTCGCTGGACTCCCTGGAGACATCGCTGGATCGGCGTGTGTGACACCGATCCAGCGATGTCTTCACTGGTAACCAGGGTAAACATCGGGTAACTAAGCGCAGGGCCGCGCTTAGTAACCCGATGTTTACCCTGGTTACCATGCTAAAAGTAAAAAAAAAAAAACACTAGATACTTACCTAACGCTGTCTGTCCTCCAGCGCTGTGCTCTGCACTCCTCCTGTACTGGCTGTGAGCCGGAAAGCAGAGCGGTGATGTCACCGCTCTTCTTTCCGGCTCCCAGCCAGTACAGGAGGAGAGCAGAGAAGCAGAGCGCAGCGCTGGAGGACAGACAGCGTTAGGTAAGTATCTAGTGTTTGTTTTTTTTTACTTTTAGGATGGTAACCAGGGTAAACATCGGGTTACTAAGCGCGGCCCTGCGCTTAGTTACCCGATGTTTACCCTGGTTACCGGCATCGTTGGTCGCTGGAGAGCGGTCTGTGTGACAGCTCTCCAGCGACCAAACAGCGACGCTGCAGCGATCCGGATCGTTGTCGGTATCGCTGCAGCGTCGCTTAATGTGAAGGGGCCTTTACACATGTCCATCAAGTTCAAAAAAGGAGCAGGAAATTATAAAAGGAAAGGGTATATATTCAACCATGATGCATGATCTGGTCCACCTTAAAGAGCTAATCTTTCCCTCCTGATCCCAGTTGTCAATCTACTGGACCAAATATTGAGAAAGCAACTTTACACATTGAGTAGCAGGGAAGGACATTTATTTTGCACAATTGGGAGGGGTGATTCCAGATAATTGGATTGGACTAGTCTGAGGGGAAGCGACGGTCTACCGCTCTAGTCCAACGTTGATTCTATAAAACTACTGGAGAGAGAAAAGTTGTTTTGGCAAACATATAAAAGTTGGCTTGGAACAACATCAAAGTGGTAGTGGTTTTGGAGGCTTGGGGTTTTGACAGGTTCTCTTTAACTTATCAGCATCTAAGAAAACAAATCTAAATAAGCAGATCAAATATTCAAAAATGCTGAACTATGTAGAGAAGGGTCACAAAGTAAGAACATAAAAATATAAAAACAAATGAAGACCTATAAAAATATAAATAAAACAGTTCTAAAAATTTGTTGGAGAATGCCTTTTACTTTGAAATTGCAAATTCTAAATCTAACTACCCGGTAACATTTCTACAGGAAAAGAGGAAAGAAGTTTGAAGAGAAGGATGATTGCATGGTACGAAAGGCAGAAGTTTCGGAAAGATCCCCAATATTTCCTTAATTCTCGCTCATGAAGATCAAGAAGATAATTGATAAAGAGGAGATCTTTAATTTCACAGCATTCAAGGGAAGTTCTTACCACATCCAGAGCTGGTGTAATATATCAACTGCCTGGACAAGATAATTTAAAAGATCTTAGTACCTTTAATGATGCTCAAGGTGGCCACATTCTCAAAAGACCCTTCATCCTGTTAATGGAAACATATATTTCAGCATTTATAGGTGTCTACTACAACTGGTAATGGCAAGGATGAAAAGCAGTTTCAATCAGGACCCTTACAGCCACAGTTTGCCTCCTATCTTAGATGTGGCAAGGCTCAGACCAAGGATCCATACATTGCACATTGTGGGCAAATCACTTTTTTTTGCTGACAATTCTCACAAAATTGAGAGAAACCGTTTAAAATAAAGTGATATGTGGACTTTTGTAAGGTATTTATGTTGACTTCTAGGCAAAAAATGACAAGTCAAATTCTGCAAATCTTTCTTACTAGAACAATGAATTTCATGACAAAATTTAGTATCTCAAGTCACAGGGCTATAAATTACTACTAGATTTTTCTTTACTAACGCTACATTGGTCAATAGAAATATTGTTGAGCATGGTCTTTAGAATTGCCGTGGCCTTGAGGGACGGCAGAAGATGGACAAATGCATCACTTTATAAACCCTTCTTGTAATTCCCTTAAGTCAGCTCAGCTTTTTAGCACAGCCTGTTATTGTAAGACTTCAGAGTGCTTTCACATTTTTTGTCTTTTTAGGTCTCGTGTTTCCTGGCTCTAGCTCAGAAATCCACCGAACTGTCTGTAAACTCAATCATGTCTCTGAGAGGCTCACTGTTTACAGACACCGTGTCCCGGTCACGTGCATCTTCAAAGTTAGAAATTTCCTATGGAGAAGGTCTAAATTAGGTCAAAAGCTAAAAAAAAAAAAATTAATATTTTAATGTTTCATCAATGTTTAGGCTTTCGATTTTTTTTTTTAAATAACCCCCCCCCCAAAAAAAAACAAAGAAGACAAAGTTCTCTTAAGGTACCTTCACACATAACGATATCGTTAACGATATCGTTGCAACGTCACACTTTTTGTGACGTAGCAACGATCCCACTAACGATCTCGTTAGGTGTGACAGTGACCAATGATCAAGCCCCTGCTGGGAGATCGTTGGTCGTGGGGAATGATCAGGACCTTTTTTTGGTCGCTGATCACCCCGCTGTCATGGCATGTGTGACGCCGATCTAGCGATGTGTTCACCTGTAACCAGGGTAAACATCGGGTTACTAAGTGCAGGGCCGTGCTTAGTAACCCGATATTTACCCTGGTTACCATTGCAAAAGTTAAAAAAAAAACACTACATACTCACATTCCGATATCTGTCACGTCCCCCGGCGTCCACAGGGTTTAAACTGCTTTTGGCAGGAGCGCTGCTAATGCACGCGCTCTGACCGAGAGCTTCCCTGCACTGACTGTCAGTGCCGGCCGTAAAGCAGAGCACAGCGGTGACGTCATAGCTGTTACTGCTGGCACTGACATAGTGCAGGGAAGCTTCTCGGCAGCAGCGCGTGCATTAGCAGCGCTCCTGCCGAAAGCAGTTTTAACCCTGTGGACGCTGGCGGGGGACGTGACAGACATCAGAATGTGAGTATGTACTGTTTTTTTTTTACTTTTACAATGGTAACCAGGGTAAATATCGGGTTACTAAGCGCGGCCCTGCACTTAGTAACCCGATGTTTACCCTGGTTACCCGGGTGCTGCAGGGGGACTTCGGCATCGTTGAAGACAGTTTTAACGATGCCGAAGTGTTTCCCCTGATCGTTGGTCGCTGGAGAGAGCTGTCTGTGTGACAGCTCCCCAGCGACCACACAACGACTTACCAACGATCACGGCCAGGTCGTATCGCTGGTCGTGATCGTTGGTAAATCGTTTAGTGTAACGGTACCTTTAATAAATGCTTCAAATAGATCATTTCTTTTTATGGGGCCCCTTCGAATTGATCTTGATTTCATCCATTGTTTGTGTACACTGGCATTATTCATTCTTCCTTTAGCTATCATCAGTGTGGAAAGAAGGAAAGGCTGGAAGAAAAAGAGAAAATTACAGAGACTAAAGACAAATCCAGCACAGGCAAAAATTTAGGATGTGTGCTACCATGCTTAATGGCCAAGATTCCGTATAACATTTGGACAGATATTTATCAGCACTACCAATCTCTCTTGTTCTGAGTGTGCGTTTTAGCCCAGAGCTGCAATCACAATTCTGACGATTACAAAGTCTTTACAGACCTAGGCTCTGTTCACACTTGCTTATTGCTAGTCAATCAGGATTTTGTGTATTTACAAAGGCAAGGAGAGCACAGTCTGTAGCACTGTTCTTGTAAAAAAAAATTACTGGGACCCCTACAGATCTCTGATACATACGGTATCTATTAAAAAAAACCTAAAACCTATTGTAAAAAATAAAAACACTACATACTCACATTCCGGTGTCTGTCACGTCCCTGCCGTCAGCTTCCCGCAGCCGGCCGCAAAGCACAGCGGTGACGTCACCGCTGTGCTTTACGGCCGGCTCTCACTGTTGTGAATTCTGTTGTCGGGCTCCCTCCTGTGGTCATGAATGGTACTTCGGCTGGTTCTGTCCATGGACTTCCTCTGGGTGTTTCTGAGTTTCCTTCCACAGGTGACGAGGCTAAGTCATTAGTGGGCTGCTCTATTTAACTCCACTTAGATCTTTGCTCCATGCCACCTGTCAATGTTCCAGTATTGGTTTAGTTCACTCCTGGATCGTTCTTGTGACCTGTCTTCCCATAAGAAGCTAAGTTCCTGTTTGTTTTTCTTTGGTTTGCTATTTTTCTGCCCAGCTTGCTATTTTTATTATTGTCTTGCTTGCTGGAAGCTCTGGGACGCAGAGGGAGCGCCTCCGCACCGTGAGTCGGTGCGGAGGGTCTTTTTGCGCCCTCTGCGTGGTCTTTTTGTAGGTTTTTGTGCTGACCGCAAAGCAACCTTTCCTATCCTCAGTCTGTTCAGTAAGTCGGGCCTCGCTTTGCTAAATCTATTTCATCTCTGTGTTTGTATTTTCATCTTTACTCACAGTCATTATATGTGGGGGGCTGCCTTTTCCTTCGGGGAATTTCTCTGAGGCAAGGTAAGGCTTTATTTTTCTATCTTCAGGGCTAGCTAGTTCCTTAGGCTGTGCCGAGTTGCATAGGGAGCGTTAGGCGCAATCCACGGCTATTTCTAGTGTGTTTGATAGGTTTAGGGATTGCGGTCAGCAGAGTTCCCATGTCCCAGAGCTCGTCCTTAATTATCAGTAACTATCAGGTCATTCTGTGTGCTCTTAACCACCAGGTCCATTATAGTCCTCCTGACCACCAGGTCATAACAGTACAGGTGGCCCAAAGTACTAATGCATCTCAATAGAGGGATAAGAGAAGTTCTGAGATCATTTTTTTTTCATTGCAGTGTGTTTTGTCTCTCTTTTCCCCTTTACCTCTGGGTGGTTCAGGACACAGGTGTAAAAATGGACATTCAAGGTCTGTCCTCTTGGATGGATAATCTCACTACAAGGGTACAGAACATTCAAGATTTTGTGGTTCAGAATCCGATGTCAGAGCCTAGGATTCCTATTCCTGATTTGTTTTTTGGAGATAGATCTAAGTTCTTGAATTTCAAAAATAATTGTAAATTGTTTCTTGCCTTGAAGCCTCGCTCCTCAGGTGACCCTGTTCAACAAGTAAAGATCATTATTTCTTTGTTACGTGGTGACCCTCAAGACTGGGCATTTTCCCTTGCGCCAGGAGATCCGGCATTGCGTGATGTTGATGCGTTTTTCCTGGCGCTTGGATTGCTTTATGACGAACCTAATTCAGTGGATCAGGCAGAGAAAATCTTGCTGGCTCTGTGTCGGGGTCAGGATGAAGCGGAGATATATTGTCAGAAGTTTAGAAAGTGGTCTGTGCTCACTCAGTGGAATGAATGTGCCCTGGCAGCAATCTTCAGAAAGGGTCTCTCTGAAGCCCTTAAGGATGTCATGGTGGGGTTTCCCATGCCTGCTGGTCTGAATGAGTCTATGTCCTTGGCCATTCAGATCGATCGACGCTTGCGTGAGCGTAAAGCTGTGCACCATTTGGCGGTACTATCTGAGCATGGGCCTGAGCCTATGCAATGTGATAGGACTTTGACCAGAGCTGAACGGCAAGAACACAGACGTCGGAATGGGCTATGTTTTTACTGTGGTGATTCCACTCATGCTATCTCCGATTGTCTTAAGCGCACTAATCGGTTCGCTAGGTCTGCCACCATTGGTACTGTACAGTCTAAATTTCTATTGTCCGTTACTCTGATTTGCTCTTTGTCATCCTATTCTGTTATGGCATTTGTGGATTCAGGCGCTGCCCTGAATTTGATGGACTTGGAGTATGCTAGGCGCTGTGGTTTTTTCTTAGAGCCCTTGCAGTATCCTATTCCATTGAGAGGAATTGATGCTACGCCTTTGGAATTGATGATAAGCCTCAGTACTGGACCCAATTGACCATGTGCATGGCTCCTGCACATCAGGAGGATATCTGCTTTCTGGTGTTGCATAATCTGCATGATGTGGTCGTTTTGGGGTTGCCATGGCTACAGGTTCATAATCCAGTATTGGACTGGAAATCTATGTCTGTGTCCAGCTGGGGTTGCCAGGGGGTACATGGTGATGTTCCATTTTTGTCTATTTCGTCTTCCACTCCTTCTGAAGTTCCAGAGTTTTTGTCGGATTATCGGGATGTATTTGATGAGCCCAAAGCCAGTGCCCTACCTCCTCATAGGGATTGCGATTGTGCAATTAATTTGATTCCTGGTAGTAAGTTTCCTAAGGGCCGATTGTTCAATTTATCTGTGCCAGAACACGCCACTATGCGGAGTTATATAAAGGAATCCTTGGAGAAAGGCCATATTCGCCCGTCGTCATCACCGTTAGGAGCAGGGTTCTTTTTTGTGACCAAGAAGGATGGTTCTTTGAGACCTTGTATTGATTACCGCCTTCTTAATAAAATTACAGTCAAATTTCAGTATCCTTTGCCGTTGCTGTCTGATTTGTTTACTCGTATTAAAGGAACTAGCTGGTTCACGAAGATAGATCTTCGAGGGGCGTATAATCTTGTCCGTATTAAACAAGGCGATGAATCGAAAACAGCATTTAATACGCCCGAGGGCCATTTTGAGTACCTGGTTATGCCATTCGGGCTTTCCAATGCTCCATCGGTATTTCAGTCCTTTATGCATGACATCTTCCGAGAGTACCTGGATAAATTCCTGATTGTGTATTTGGATGATATTTTGGTCTTTTCGGATGATTGGGAGTCTCATGTGAAGCAGGTCAGAATGGTGTTCCAGGTCCTTCGTGCGAATTCCTTGTTTGTGAAGGGGTCAAAGTGTCTCTTTGGAGTTCAGAAGGTTTCATTTTTGGGGTTCATTTTTTCCCCTTCTTCTATCGAGATGGACCCTGTTAAAGTCCAGGCCATTTACGATTGGACTCAGCTGACATCTGTGAAGAGCTTGCAAAAGTTCCTGGGCTTTGCTAATTTTTATCGGCGCTTCATCGCTAATTTTTCTAGTGTTGCTAAACCGTTGACTGATTTGACCAAGAAGGGTGCTGATGTGGTCAATTGGTCTTCTGCAGCTGTGGAGGCTTTTCAGGAGTTGAAGCGTCGTTTTTCTTCTGCCCCTGTGTTGTGCCAGCCAGATGTTTCGCTCCCATTTCAGGTTGAGGTTGATGCTTCTGAGATTGGAGCAGGGGCTGTTTTGTCGCAAAGAAGTTCTGATGGCTCGGTGATGAAGCCATGTGCTTTCTTTTCTAGAAAGTTTTCACCTGCTGAGCGTAATTATGATGTTGGCAATCGAGAGTTGTTGGCCATGAAGTGGGCATTCGAGGAGTGGCGTCATTGGCTTGAAGGAGCCAAGCATCGCGTGGTGGTCTTGACAGATCACAAGAATTTGACTTATCTTGAGTCTGCCAAACGGTTGAATCCGAGACAGGCTCGATGGTCGTTATTTTTCTCCCGTTTTGATTTTGTGGTTTCGTACCTTCCGGGCTCTAAGAATGTGAAGGCTGATGCCCTGTCAAGGAGTTTTGTGCCTGATTCTCCGGGTGTTCCTGAGCCGGAGGGTATTCTCAAAGAGGGGGTAATTTTGTCTGCCATCTCCCCTGATTTGCGGCGGGTGCTGCAAAAATTTCAGGCTGATAGACCTGACCGTTGCCCAGCGGAGAAACTGTTTGTCCCTGATAGATGGACTAGTAGAGTTATCTCTGAGATTCATTGTTCAGTGTTGGCTGGGCATCCTGGAATCTTTGGTACCAGAGATTTGGTGGCTAGATTCTTTTGGTGGCCGTCTTCGTCACGGGATGTGAGTTCTTTTGTGCAGTCCTGTGGGACTTGTGCTCGGGCTAAGCCCTGCTGTTCTCGTGCCAGTGGGTTGCTTTTGCCCTTGCCGGTCCCGAAGAGGCCCTGGACGCATATTTCTATGGATTTTATTTCGGATCTCCCCGTCTCTCAAAAGATGTCGTCATTTGGGTGGTTTGTGATCGCTTTTCTAAGATGGTCCATTTGGTACCTTTGTCTAAATTGCCTTCCTCCTCTGATTTGGTGCCATTATTTTTCCAGCATGTGGTTCGTTTACATGGTATCCCGGAGAACATCGTTTCTGACAGAGGTTCCCAGTTTGTTTCGAGGTTTTGGCGATCCTTTTGTGTTAGGATGGCCATTGATTTGTCTTTTTCCTCGGCTTTCCATCCTCAGACAAATGGCCAAACCGAACGAACTAATCAAACTTTGGAAACATATCTGAGATGCTTTGTTTCTGCTGATCAGGATGATTGGGTGTCCTTTTTGCCGTTGGCTGAGTTCGCCCTTAATAATCGGGCCAGCTCGGCTACTTTGGTTTCGCCGTTTTTCTGCAATTCTGGTTTCCATCCTCGTTTCTCTTCAGGGCAGGTTGAGTCTTCGGACTGTCCTGGTGTAGATACTGTGGTGGATAGGTTGCAGCAGATTTGGACTCATGTGGTGGACAATTTGACATTGTCCCAGGAGAAGGCTCAACGTTTCGCAAACCACCGGCGCTGTGTGGGGCCCTCGACTTCGTGTTGGTGATATGGTTTGGTTGTCGTCTCGTTATGTTCCTATGAAGGTTTCCTCTCCTAAGTTTAAGCCTCGTTTCATTGGTCCGTATAAGATTTCTGAGGTTATCAATCCTGTGGCATTTCGTTTGGCCCTTCCTGCTTCTTTTGCCATCCATAATGTGTTCCATAGGTCGTTAGTGCGGAGATACGTGGCGCCTGTGGTTCCATCCGTTGATCCTCCTGCCCCGGTGTTGGTTGAGGGGGAGTTGGAGTATGTGGTGGAGAAGATTTTGGATTCTCGTATTTCGAGACGGAAACTCCAGTACCTGGTCAAGTGGAAGGGTTATGGTCAGGAAGATAATTCCTGGGTTTTTGCCTCTGATGTTCATGCTGCCGATCTGGTTCATGCCTTTCATTTGGCTCTGGTGAGGGTTCAGTGACCCCTCCTCAAGGGGGGGTACTGTTGTGAATTCTGTGGTCAGGCTCCCTCCTGTGGTCATGAATGGTACTTCGGCTGGTTCTGTCCATGGACTTCCTCTGGGTGTTTCTGAGTTTCCTTCCACAGGTGACGAGGCTAAGTCGTTAGTGGGCTGCTCTATTTAACTCCACTTAGATCTTTGCTCCATGCCACCTGTCAATGTTCCAGTATTGGTCTAGTTCACTCCTGGATCGTTCTTGTGACCTGTCTTCCCATCAGAAGCTAAGTTCCTGTTTGTTTTTCTTTGGTTTGCTATTTTTCTGTCCAGCTTGCTATTTTTATTATTGTCTTGCTTGCTGGAAGCTCTGGGACGCAGAGGGAGCGCCTCCGCACCGTGAGTCGGTGCGGAGGGTCTTTTTGCGCCCTCTGCGTGGTCTTTTTGTAGGTTTTTGTGCTGACCGCAAAGCAACCTTTCCTATCCTCAGTCTGTTCAGTAAGTCGGGCCTCGCTTTGCTAAATCTATTTCATCTCTGTGTTTGTATTTTCATCTTTACTCACAGTCATTATATGTGGGGGGCTGCCTTTTCCTTTGGGGAATTTCTCTGAGGCAAGGTAGGCTTTATTTTTCTATCTTCAGGGCTAGCTAGTTCCTTAGGCTGTGCCGAGTTGCATAGGGAGTGTTAGGCGCAATCCACGGCTATTTCTAGTGTGTGTTATAGGATTAGGGATTGCAGTCAGCAGAGTTCCCACGTCCCAGAGCTCGTCCTTAATTATCAGTGACTATCAGGTCATTCTGTGTGCTCTTAACCACCAGGTCCATTATAGTCCTGACTACCAGGTCATAACAGCTCACAGTCAGTGCGGGAAGCTGACAGCGGGGGACGTGACAGACACCGGAATGTGAGTATGTACTGTTTTTTTTACTTTTACAATGGTAACCATGGTAAATATTGGGTTACTAAGCGCGGCCCTGCGCTTAGTAACCCGATGTTTACCCTGGTTACAAGTGAACACATCGCTGGATCGGCGTCACACACGCCGATCCAGCGATGACAGCAGGTGATCCAGCGACAAAATAAAGTTCTGGCCTTCTAGCTCCGACCAGCGATGTCACAGCAGGATCCTGATCGCTGCTGCGTGTCAAACACAATGATATCGCTATCCAGGACGCTGCAACGTCACGGATCGCTATCGTTCTCGTTCAAAAGTTGCTCATTGTGAAGGTACCTTTACCAGTCATTTGACATGAGGCCAAAATTGCAGTCATGTTATCTTTTTAGGTTGTAGCGAGCCTGGCTTGGATTAAATGTAGGAATATGGGGACACTGGGACGTCTTGGTATTTAACGTTCAACTCTCAGACAAGGATCTGGAGTTCACTGTAGAGTAGCGATGAGCAAAAAGTTTTTCACTACTTTGGTCCAGTGTCCAGTCGGATCCTGAGTGGAAGCCGGACATAGGCAGTGTTCCCTTCTGCACTTGCAATCCTCTTCCCAGTATCCTATGCATCTCTACCAACTATTAGTAACTGGTGCTCAAGTAAGGTCATAATGTTATGGAGGCTCCCAAGAGATGCCAAACAAGTGCACAACAACCTGGTTCGGCTGTAATGAGATCCTGTTCTTCAGGTAGATGCAGTACGATCAACATGTATGGGACATTTATGGCAAATCGACAGGATGTCCCAGATGGGGACACCTCTTTAAGTATCCTTCATCAGACGAATATTGGGTGAAGAAGACAAACTAGGGTGTGAGCTGGCCCTTTATGAGGTAAAGATTCTCATAGGCCATGCGATGTTCCTCTGGGAAATCAAATATTTCATGGCCTTTAAGTCTCCTTACACTTTCATGGTACCCTCCACAAGGAGAGACGTTACCCCTTATAGACCTGAATCAGAGGTCTCTCATCCAGCCAAATTAGATCTGATGCTTTGCACTTTGGAGGGGCAAACACCCCGAAACAGATGACTGCAAATTCATTATTTGGTTTAGCTTTTATCCTAAGTCATATGGCACAGCATGGCTCCTTAATATGGCACTAGAGTCCTAGACCTCCTATTCTCTGAAAAGGCAGTTTTCATACTAGCCCACCATAGAGACAGCACCAGAAGGATGACCTAGAGGAGGATGTGACCTAAGTCATGTGACTGCTGGAGGAGAGCGGGGGACAGCAATAGAGCAGCATGATTTCATAGCTCAGGTACAAAACAAAGACACATTTGAAATGGCCTAACAAATGGCCTCAAAGTAACGGATGACAAATTTTTAATGACTCTTTATAGCCCTTTTAATCCAGGTCATGTAAAAAAAACAATGTGTTGGGAAAGCATTGACTTGCCTCTAACATTACTTTGTGTGCATCATTTTGGTGCAAGCATCTCATTAATAGGTGTGCCTTGTAGATTTAGCAAATAATGCTGTGAGATTGCATCTCTGAAGTCTGCACAATGGTGAATGCAGCTTTCATATTTATATAGGCTATAAAGGTAAGAATCAGTAAGAGTTAAATAATTGATTGGATTTGGAGAAGTGCTCTGCTTTTGAAGTATTTTTTACATTATTTAGGATTGCATATAGGGGCTCAGAGCAGGACACTTTCATTAGTCCCCTTCGCTCATGCTAATTGCTGTCATCTGGCGAAGGTGAGATGCTGAGATTTATTTGTGTTAAGCTTGTGATATTAACTAGAGAGCGTTGGTAACTTATTTCCATCATGTTATCTGGCTCTGACTATTACTGTGTGAACCAGGCAGCATTATTGTTGAATTTTGTAATGGACTGTACTATTATACAATGTGAGACCGCACTATTATACAGTTTTCTATCTGGTGGGGTTCATAGTTTTATCCAGTATAGAAAGTTATGAAACTTTGCAAATCAATCTATTATGGGATTTGTCTTCATTCCTGCAAAATAAATATCATTTAACAAATGACTTCCAGACCCCGGCTTTTCCCAAGTCTGTTTCCTGCCTTCAGCTGTATTGATATCAGATTGCACGCATTACAGTACAGATGATGGCAGTGATGGGACAGCTTCTGTCTCCTCCTCTGTTGTTCTTAAGGTACCTTCACACATAACGATTTCGTTAACGATATCGTTGCAACATCACGCTTTTTGTGACGCAGCAACGATCCCGCTAACGATCTCGTTACGTGTGACAGCGACCAACGATCAGGCCCCTGCTGGGAGATCGTTGGTCGTTGGGGAATGATCAGGACCTTTTTTTGGTGTGTGACGCCGATCCAGCGATGTGTTCACTTGTAACCAGGGTAAATATCAGGTTATTAAGCACAGGGCCGCGCTTAGTAACCCGATATTAACCCTGGTTACCATTGTAAAAGTAAAAAAAAAAAAAACAGTACATAATCACATTCCGATGTCTGTCACGTTCCCCGCCGTCAGCTTCCCTGCACTGACTGTCAGCGCCGGCCGTAAAGCAGAGCACAGCGGTGATGTCACTGACACAGTGCGGGAAGCTGACGGCGGGGGACGTGACAGACATCGGAATGTGAGTATGTAGTGTTTTTTTTTTTTACTTTTACAATGGTAACCAGGATAAATATCGGGTTACTAAGTGCGGCCCTGCCCTTAGTAACCCGATGTTTACCCTGGTTACCCAGGGACTTCGGCATCGTTGAAGACAGTTTCAACGATGCCGAAGTCTTTCCCCTGATCGTTGGTCGCTGGAGAGAGCTGTCTGTGTGACAGCTCCCCAGCGACCACACAACGACTTACCAACGATCACGGCCAGGTCGTATCGCTGGTCGTGATCGTTGGTAAGTCGTTTAGTGTAACGGTACCTTTAGAAGTCGCTCACATAAGTGTATAACTCAGACAAGTGCTATCTAATGTTTTATCGGACAGCACTTGGCCCAACATTGTACTATTGGGCAGTGCACAGCGGCGATTATTTTCTCATGCAGATTCAGATTGCACACACTTATACAAGTCAATGGGTGCATGTGAAATAGTGGACAGCATTTCGATGTTATTCAAGTGCAGTTTGATGTATGCTCACAGAGACAATGTGCTGTGATTCTCTCATGGGAGAGCATCGGATCACACTCAGATGACACTCGGATCACACTCAGATGACACTCGGATCACACTCAGATGACACTCGGATCACACACGGATGACACTCGGATGACACTCGGATCACACTCGGATGACGCTCGGATCACACTCGGATGACACTCGGATCACACTCGGATCACACTCGGACCACACTCAGACGATACTCAGATGACACTCGAATAACACTCAGATAAAACACATCACACTTAAATGACACTCACATGATACGCAGATGACACTCGGATGACACTTGGATCACATTCGGATAGCACTCAGATGACACTCGCATCACACTCAGATGAAACTCGGATGACACTTGAATCACACTCGGATGACACTCAGATTTCACTCAGATAATACTAGCATTGCACTCAAATGACAGTCGGAAAACACTCAGATGAAACTCACATCAAACTCAGATGACACACGGATGATACTCGGATGACACTTGGATCACACTAAAATGACACTCGCATCACACTCAGATCACACTCGGATGACACTTGAATCACACTCAGATAACACAGGGAAGATATATATCTTGGTACCGTGTTAGCCAGTGGATAGAAAAATATTTAGAATTGAGAGTGGTTGATACCTTTTAATGGCTAACTGAAAAGATGGTAACAAATTGCAAGCTTTTGAGACTACTCAGGTCTATGCCTGATGAAGAGACCTGAGTAGTCTCGAAAGCTTGCAATTTGTTACCATCTTTTCAGTTAGCCATTAAAAGGTATCAACCACTGAGGACTCTCAATTCTAAATACTCTGATGACAATCAGATGACACTCGCACTACACTCGGATGAAACTCACATCGCACTCAGATGACACTCGGATGATACTCAAATGACACTCGGATGTCACTTGGATCACAATCGGATGACACTCGGATGATACTCAGATGACACTCGCATCACACTCAGATGACACTCAGATAACACTCAGATGAGACTCACATCACACTCAAATGCCACTCAGATCACACTCAGATCACACTGGCATCAGAACAGATAACACTCGGATCACACTCAGATGAACAGATAACACTCGGATCACACTCAGATGACACTCGGTTCATTCACAGATGACACATGGATAATACTCAGATCACACTTGGATCAGACTCAGATGACACTTGGATCACAGTGGATTACACTCAGATAACACTCTGATCACACTCAGAGGACACTCGGATCACACTCAGATGACACTTGTATCATACTCAGCGATACAATGAATATACCAGCGCACTACTAATCACCCATATAAATCAGTAAGGGGTGCAAACGAGTGGTAATATAGTATAAGACCCACAAAAGAAAAAAGAGCCACTCGAAAATACTGCACACCACAAAATATAATTGAAAATATAACAAGGTAAACTTTTATTGGTATACAGATAAAAACATCTAAAAACAGTGAAAAATAACAAACTCCATACTAATCCCTGCAAATGACAGTAGCTATAGAGAGCACATATCCTGCACACTGCATGAATAAAGCATCACATCAATAAGACAATAAAGACGCAGTATATGATGCAAGAAATACCCTATCTGATATAGCCCCATAAACACAATAAAACCTCAAACATGAGAAATATGACAAATATATATACACTGCCTGAGGGGGCCAGAGTGAGAAAAGAAATATATATATAATACCTAACAATATGCTCACAGATATATCCGCCCACTAATAAGAGCAGCGATAAAGAGCCCAGGACCCATGTAAATAATACAATGTGCAACTAGTAAAGACATGTAATTACCATGGACAAGGAGCAAGCATGAAGGTCCCAGGTCCAGCCATATAACTGGTACAGAGCATGTAAAAAAATGCCAGCAGAGGTAGATGAAAGGGCAAAAGGCAAGGAAAAGTGTGGAGAGACACCCCACGCGTATCGCCGTTACAGGGACGGCTTCGTCAGGGGAAGAGTGGTAAAACCGCTACCAAAGCAAGTTTAAATACCATATGGTATGATCAGGAATGAGCGAGGCGCACCTGGAGCCCGGAACCGGAAGTGACACAAAGTCCGGGCGGAAGAGCATGAAAGGGCAGACGTCTCTGCCAGTACTGCACAATGCGCATGCGCCCGGATCCCCAGCGCAGCGCATTGTGCATAGGTAGTAAAAATATAAACAGAAGTCCCCCAAAGAGGGAAAAAGGGGGAAAAAAGGTGGAAAAGGGGGGGCGGGCAGAGCAAACACCGAGAAAGGCACATGCATAAAAAGCGGGGAGGAGCCAACCAAACCAATGCACACACATAGATATTAATAGGGAGACAGAATGTACCAGTCGTAAGGGGAAATAGTCCCCACAAGAAGTAATCAAACAACAGAATAAAGAAATCATTATAGCATAATGGTGTAATCTTTTATTCAAAAAAGAAAAAGAAAGAAAACATGTAAAGAAAAATAATAATAATGGAAAACCAAAATAAAAATAATGTATTCCTATTATAGCCAATATATATCTCCAAAAGGTAAGCCTATTTTTCTTAATGGTCCCATAGTACCAACAATAAGAATCCACAGATATCTAAAGTATAATATTAGTACTCCTAAATTCCTGGCCCCAAACGGACTGCCATCCAAATTTACATATAAAGATATTACAAGCCATGTATGAAAGAAGCTTGGTCCAGCTTGTATCCATGTGTCCAGGATCCTAGTCCAGAAGTAGAAAGGACCAAAATAGATAATGAGCTCCATAGTAAACGGGACCTAAAAAATGAATAACAGAAAACATATACGGTCAAAAATCAGTCATCCCAAGAAGCCAGTAAAAAACAGGTCCTCATTGATACCAAGAGGAGCTGTAGAATGTAACAAAAAAATCCAGCGTGCTTCTACCTGTAAAAGTTTGCGCTCAAGTGATTCTCCTCTACCCGAACCTCGGACATGCTCTAGACCAACAATACTGGTCCCTGCGTGTCTACCTGCATGTTGTGTTAAAAAATGAGATGCCACTGTGGTAAGAGTTTTACCCTTACGGGAGTCAGCCGATGCAGTGTTGATCGTAGATAGATGCTTCTGAATACGTCGACGAAGCTCCTAAGACGTCTGTCCCACATATATACGTGGGCATGGGCAAATGATTGCATAAATGACGTTTGTAGTCTTGCAATTGATGTAAGATTTTAACCCGTGTGTGATGTGATCAGTAGGGTTACAAAAACAATCCCTTACTGGGCGCATATACTGGCAGACGTTACAATCTCCGCAGGGAAAGGAGCCCTTAAGCGAGATTCCCCGATTCAATCTTACCGTGGGCCTGATGTAATGACTTCTCGTAACAATGTCTCTCAAATTTGGTGCCCTCCTGGCCGTCATCAAGGGCCGCTCACTGACAATTTGTGATGTTACCAAATCCGTGGTTAGGATGCCCCAATGTTTTTGCAAAATGCTTCTTACCTTGGACCAGTGGGTGTTATATCCCGTAATGAAACGGACAAATTTATCTGGCGGCTTCTTTTTTGGCTCCAACAAAGAAACCTGCGACTGGTTATTGGCCCTCTGGTAAGCTTGTGACACACATCTCTTGGGGTATGTCCTCCTTTTAAATCTCATAGTAAGATCTCGTGCTTCTCTTTGAAAATCTTCATCGAGCGTACAATTTCTCCTGGCTCTAAGAAATTGCCCGACAGGGACCCCCCTTTTGGTATGGAATGGGTGGAAGCTGCGAAATTCCAATAGACTGTTGGTGGCTGTAGGCTTACGGTACAAGCAAGTTGACAAAAAGCCGTCCCGATTGACGACGTTAAGGTCCAGAAAGCTCACTGAGGAAGGGGAACATGAAAAGGTCAAAAACACTTTATTAAATCTTTACAAGGTATCACCCTGGATCAGGGTGATATCATGGTTACATGTGATGTTGAGTCTCTATACTCAAACATTGATCACGACCATGGTTTGCAGGCTGTTCTTTTCTTTCTCGACTCACAACAGAATTCGGACAGGTTACATGACTCTTTCATTGTTGATCTTCTTGATTTCATTCTTAAGCACAATTTTTTCTTGTTCGACAGGAATTTCTATCTCCAAGTTTCCGGCGTGGCTATGGGGGCCCGCTGTGCCCCGGCGCTTGCAAATATCTTTTTGGGGTGGTGGGAGTCTACTGTTGTCTATAACTCCACATGGTACAAGTCTAAGGTACGTTGTTGGTCCAGATTTATAGACGATGTGTTTTTCATCTGGTCAGGCTCCCAGGAGGAAGTTGGGGCCTTTATAAATTCACTCAATGAAAATCCTTTCAATATTTTTTTGACCTTTTCATGTTCCCCTTCCTCAGTGAGCTTTCTGGACCTTAACGTCGTCAATCGGGACGGCTTTTTGTCAACTTGCTTGTACCGTAAGCCTACAGCCA
The DNA here is from genome assembly GCF_032444005.1 of Ranitomeya imitator. Taxonomy (NCBI): domain Eukaryota; kingdom Metazoa; phylum Chordata; class Amphibia; order Anura; family Dendrobatidae; genus Ranitomeya; species Ranitomeya imitator. Next base: position 664,215,074 of record NC_091282.1, read on the forward strand.
CCAACAGTCTATTGGAATTTCGCAGCTTCCACCCATTCCATACCAAAAGGGGGGTCCCTGTCGGGCAATTTCTTAGAACCAGGAGAAATTGTACGCTCGATGAAGATTTTCAAAGAGAAGCACGAGATCTTACTATGAGATTTAAAAGGAGGACATACCCCAAGAGATGTGTGTCACAAGCTTACCAGAGGGCCAATAACCAGTCGCAGGTTTCTTTGTTGGAGCCAAAAAAGAAGCCGCCAGATAAATTTGTCCGTTTCATTACGGGATATAACACCCACTGGTCCAAGGTAAGAAGCATTTTGCAAAAACATTGGGGCATCCTAACCACGGATTTGGTAACATCACAGATTGTCAGTGAGCGGCCCTTGATGACGGCCAGGAGGGCACCAAATTTGAGAGACATTGTTACGAGAAGTCATTACATCAGGCCCACGGTAAGATTGAATCGGGGAATCTCGCTTAAGGGCTCCTTTCCCTGCGGAGATTGTAACGTCTGCCAGTATATGCGCCCAGTAAGGGATTGTTTTTGTAACCCTACTGATCACATCACACACGGGTTAAAATCTTACATCAATTGCAAGACTACAAACGTCATTTATGCAATCATTTGCCCATGCCCACGTATATATGTGGGACAGACGTCTCAGGAGCTTCGTCGACGTATTCAGAAGAATCTATCTACGATCAACACTGCATCGGCTGACTCCCGTAGGGGTAAAACTCTTACCACAGTGGCATCTCATTTTTTAACACAACATGCAGGTAGACACGCAGGGACCAGTATTGTTGGTCTAGAGCATGTCCGAGGTTCGGGTAGAGGAGAATCACTTGAGCGCAAACTTTTACAGGTAGAAGCACGCTGGATTTTTTTGTTACATTCTACAGCTCCTCTTGGTATCAATGAGGACCTGTTTTTTACTGGCTTCTTGGGATGACTGATTTTTGACCGTATATGTTTTCTGTTATTCATTTTTTAGGTCCCGTTTACTATGGAGCTCATTATCTATTTTGGTCCTTTCTACTTCTGGACTAGGATCCTGGACACATGGATACAAGCTGGACCAAGCTTCTTTCATACATGGCTTGTAATATCTTTATATGTAAATTTGGATGGCAGTCCGTTTGGGGCCAGGAATTTAGGAGTACTAATATTATACTTTAGATATCTGTGGATTCTTATTGTTGGTACTATGGGACCATTAAGAAAAATAGGCTTACCTTTTGGAGATATATATTGGCTATAATAGGAATACATTATTTTTATTTTGGTTTTCCATTATTATTATTTTTCTTTACATGTTTTCTTTCTTTTTCTTTTTCTTTTTTGAATAAAAGATTACACCATTATGCTATAATGATTTCTTTATTCTGTTGTTTGATTACTTCTTGTGGGGACTATTTCCCCTTACGACTGGTACATTCTGTCTCCCTATTAATATCTATGTGTGTGCATTGGTTTGGTTGGCTCCTCCCCGCTTTTTATGCATGTGCCTTTCTCGGTGTTTGCTCTGCCCGCCCCCCCTTTTCCACCTTTTTTCCCCCTTTTTCCCTCTTTGGGGGACTTCTGTTTATATTTTTACTACCTATGCACAATGCGCTGCGCTGGGGATCCGGGCGCATGCGCATTGTGCAGTACTGGCAGAGACGTCTGCCCTTTCATGCTCTTCCGCCCGGACTTTGTGTCACTTCCGGTTCCGAGCTCCAGGTGCGCCTCGCTCATTCCTGATCATACCATATGGTATTTAAATTTGCTTTGGTAGCGGTTTTACCACTCTTCCCCTGACGAAGCCGTCCCTGTAACGGCGATACGCGTGGGGTGTCTCTCCACACTTTTCCTTGCCTTTTGCCCTTTCATCTACCTCTGCTGGCATTTTTTTACATGCTCTGTACCAGTTATATGGCTGGACCTGGGACCTTCATGCTTGCTCCTTGTCCATGGTAATTACATGTCTTTACTAGTTGCACATTGTATTATTTACATGGGTCCTGGGCTCTTTATCGCTGCTCTTATTAGTGGGCGGATATATCTGTGAGCATATTGTTAGGTATTATATATGTATTTCTTTTCTCACTCTGGCCCCCTCAGGCAGTGTATATATATTTGTCATATTTCTCATGTTTGAGGTTTTATTGTGTTTATGGGGCTATATCAGATAGGGTATTTCTTGCATCATATACTGCGTCTTTATTGTCTTATTGATGTGATGCTTTATTCATGCAGTGTGCAGGATATGTGCTCTCTATAGCTACTGTCATTTGCAGGGATTAGTATGGAGTTTGTTATTTTTCACTGTTTTTAGATGTTTTTATCTGTATACCAATAAAAGTTTACCTTGTTATATTTTCAATTATATTTTGTGGTGTGCAGTATTTTCGAGTGGCTCTTTTTTCTTTTGTGGGTTGTATCATACTCAGATCACACTTGGATCACACTCAGATAACAATTGGATCACACTCGGATCACACTCAGATGGCACTCAGATCGGCACTCAGATCGGCACTCGGATCACACTCAGATGACACTTGGATAGCACTCAGATGACACTCGAATCACACTCAGATGACACTCGGATCACACTCAGATGACACTTGGATAACACTCAGATGACACTCGAATCACACTCAGATGACACTCGGATCACACTCAGATCACACTCACATGATGCTTAGATCACATTTGGATCACAGTCAGATGACACTGGTATCACACTCGGATAACACTCAGATGACATTCGAATCACACTCAGATGACACTTGGATCACACTCAGGTCACACGCAGGTCACACTCAAATGACACTCAGATAACACTCAGATGAAATTCGAATCACACTCAAATGACACTCAGATCACATCCAGATCAGTCGCATCACAACAGATAACACTCGTATCACACTCAGATGACACTCGGATCACAACAGATAACACTCAGATCACACTCAGATGACACTCGGATCACTCTCAGATGACACTCGGTTCACTCACAGATGACACTTGGATAATACTCAGATCACACTTGGATCACACTCAGATCACACTTGTATCACACTGGATTACACTCAGATGACACTCTGATCACACTCAGAAGATACTCGGATCACGCTCAGATAACACTTGCAGCATACTCAGATCACACTTGGATCACACTCAGATGACAATTGGATCACACTAAAATGGCACACGAATCACACTCAGATGACACTTGGATCACACTCAGATGACACTTGGATAATACTCAGATGACACTCGAAGCACACTCAGATGACACTCAGATGACACTTGGATCACACTCATAACAGTCGGGTCACACTCAGATGACATTGGATCACACTCAGATGACACTTGGATCACACTCGGATGACACTCAGATGACACTTTGATCACACTCAGATGACGCTTAGATCACACTTGGATCACACTCAGTTGACACTCAGATGACACTTTGATCACACTAAGATGATGCTTAGATCACACTTGGATCACACTCGGATGACACTCAGATGACACTTTGATCACACTCAGATGACGCTTAGATCACACTTGGATCACACTCAGATGACACTTAGATCACACTCAGATGATGCTTAGATCACACTTGGATCACACTCAGATAACACTCAGATGACATTCGAATCACACTCAGACGACATTTGGATCACACTCAGATGACACTTGGATCACACTTAGATCACACACAGATCACACTCAAATGACACTCAGATCACACTCAGATGACACTCGGATCACACTCAGATGACACTTGAATCACACTGGATTACCCTCAGACACCACTCGGATAACACTCAGATGACATTGGATCACATTCAGATGACACTTGGATCACACTCAGATGACACTCAGATGACACTTTGATCACACTCAGATGACACTTAGATCACACTTGGATCACACTCAGTTGACACTCAGATGACGCTTATGCAGCGCCCCAGGGTCCTGGTCGTTGCAGTAATATTGTTCTCCTCTAGGCGGGAGTGATGTTACGTCTGAAGGCAATAAAGGAGATCTCTTTACCAGGTATCATAAACCATGCAACACATTTCACACTCCAGTCCACCAGGGGGAGCTATACTCCTATTTATTAGGGCACTCTTCACAATTAGGTAAAACTTGACGTCTGGATAGGAAGTGAGTCAGAAGCTGGCTGAACTTCACTCAGTCCAGTCCCTGTCAGGCAGACAGAGGGAAAGGAGGAACATCTAGCAGCTGCTAACAGGGTGGTCCCTGACAGGGGTGGGATCCTGTCGGAGGCCTAGACAGAAGGCAATGGAGCTGTGACTGCCTACCGATGCGGCAGCATCCTAGGAAAGAGACACGAACAGCGAATTGTATTGTAGAGGGTGAGAAACGAAGTCATAGCAGAAGGAATTCTGCCCAACACAGGCTGCCTCCTTCTGAGGCGCAGGATCCGGTAGCCGGAACACCGAGGGAGCAATAGTCTCCATGCCTTGCTCCAGAGACCGGCAGGACAGCTAATTCCACGTTACCGGACCGACCTATACCCAGGAGGCATGGTGGCAACTTGTGGGGGCTGGGGCATGCTAGAGTCCCTGTAAAAAGCCTCAGGCCACCAGTCATACAGGTTTGTTCCTATACATCTGGGGGACAGAGAGAGACATAACATCTACAACAGTTGTGAGGACCTTATGAGAGGCTCAGCAGTAAGGTACTACAACATCCAGGCGCTAGAGGAAGGCTACTGATTTCCACCTGGATAAGGGGACTCTGGATTTGCCTTCAGACCGGCCGGACTCTGCCAGCCCTTTGATATGGTGCTCTGGACTGTGGACGCTGAAGCTTTCAGTAAAGGTAAAGAGACTGCAACCTTGTGTCCTCATTCTTCACTGCACCTGACACCATCCACCATCTACACACTGGGATGCCCTGGGGATACACTTCACCTGTGGGAAGGTATACCATCTAGCTGCCATAACATCACCCCAGCAGACCCCTAAGCAGCATCGGTCACCCTGACCGAATACCACAGGTGGCGTCACGAACATTTCCCCTTTAAAGACCTTTCCCTTTTACAATGGACCTCCCGAGGGCCACGGATCGGGTCAGCCACCGTGACATCCCCCTTGAGGACCGAAGGACCTGGTACCGAGTACCCCACTGCCCTTAAGGGGGGGCTCTAATCTGATCACACTTGGATCACACTCAGTTGGCACTCAGATGACACTAGGATAACACTTGGATGACACTTTGATCACAATCTAATAGAGCTTGATCCAAATGACATTAGCATAAACCATACACGGCCTGATTCTCTGGCCTTCAGTGCAATCTCCTGGAGATGTCCCCTGCTGCAGGAAATTGTTCTGATAAGTACAACACTCAGGAGGAGACAGGGGCTGACCCATCAATGCCATCATCTTTACTCCAATTGAGTACGCTTGATAACAATGCAGCAGAAGGCAGGAAAATAGCCCTGGGAAAAGCCAAAGTCTTGTAGCCACTTACATGTAATTTCTTTACAGGAATGCAGACTAATCCGCTAAAAGGTTGATTTCCAAAATTTCATTACTTTCCATGCTGGACCCATTAAATAAAAAAAAAAAAGTTTAGTTACTCTTTATTTACCATGACCGTGTATGGCCAAAATGGCTCCTTCTTACCCATAAAACCGTCACCTACTAACCTGTGTACACAAAACACCAAACTTTAAATAAAAACGAAACACAGTAGCTTCTTTTTGGATAATTTTGGCCACAGCGGCCAGTTTATTAACAAACAATAACAAACATTTACTTTAAGCATTAACATACATTTATGCAAAAATTCGAGGGGAGGGTTCTTGGAGCCCTCCGGGAAAAATTCTGGCTTAAAATATTTTGGCAAAACCAAAAACAGAATTTAAACACCTCAATTTTCCCTCAGCTGTACCACCAGCTCGAGGGCACCATAATTCCCATTCCGGGAAAAAATTAACCACCACCAGCTCCCAGGGTAAAACCCCGTCCAGAGCCTGTAACCAAAATGCCAGAACAACAAACCCATTTAACTGTCCGGAATTTCCTTCAAATTCCTTCCCCGCTGAATCTGCATCAACTCCAAGAACCCCACCCCCGCCACAAAACTCACAGCCCTGAACACCTCAGGCTTGTGAGTGCCCCAATGCCACCACAGCTCTCTCAATTCCTTCCTGTATTGACAGGGCCCACAAGTCAATGCCAATCTCATTAAGGTGAACCCCGTCTTCCCTCCAATAATTACCAACACACGCTTCCAAATCGAAATGCCGAACACTTATACCCCCGTTCCTCGATACAAACTTTGCAACCGCCCTGTTCAACTTCACCCTAGCCCTATTGATTCCCTTAAAAGATCGCGCGAACATCCACTTCTTACGAGGAACAATATCTGACCAGACCGTTAACACCCCCGGGAATGCCATCCACAACCGGAGAAAATCAAATCGAATGTCCCTTATCAAGTCTCTGACCGGTTTGGAGAGTAAGTCATTCCCCCCCAAATGAACCTCCAAGATATTGGGTGTTCTATCCAAATGGGCAGCTCATGAAAAATAAGAAATCACCGTGCTCCAAACCATTCCCCGAAAACCGAGCCACCGAACAACAACCTGCTCCCTACTGAAACCTAAATGCCTACCGTCCGGCCTGGCGTCCACCCGGAGTGCCCCCCAATAGACAAAAGAATGTCCAAAAATCCTGGCAAGGTATGGGTCCCGACCTGAAATATAATAACAACAGTAACCGTTAAGTAAAGACCATTACACGACAAAGCTACCGCAATTAGTGCCGTACATAAGACAAATAACGGCCTGAGCTCCAGCGTCCGATCCGCTTGATCACTTCCGACCCCAGGCCAAGGCTATCAGCCTCCGACGCTGCCCCGATCCTGAACGAATGCGATCCGAACTCGTCCCGCGAAAAACCCAAATCCCTTAAACTTTTGTGAAGAATCGCAATAAACTGAAAACGGGACAGAAAACCCCGTCTTGATGGCACAACAATGGGCCCGCCCGACTGGACCACAAACTCCAATAAGCCTTTAAACACTGCTCCGGGCACATCAATGACCCAACAACTCTGCCCAACACTACCCGTTTTCCCGCCCCAGCTTGATCCGTCTTGGAACGCCAGATCAAAAACACAATACCACCAGTCCAAAAATCAACATCTTGAACCGATAATCCACCCGCAATAACTCTGCTACGGGACACCAACTCCCCTATTCATAAAGCCCAAAAAAAGGCCAAAGAAAAAGCCAAACAAAACAATACCATTTCAAAATGAGAGCAGCAAATACCATCCAATATGCCGCCTAAACGTTCAAGGACATTAAACGATATAGGCCAGCGCCCGTCTACGCTCCTATTACCCCTCTGAAAACCTTTCAACGCTTGCCGCACCAGAAATTTTTTTGTCACATCAACCGAGCTCTCTAGCTTGAAACCAAAAGCTAAGCCGGCCACAAATTTGTTCACCTTAGAGATAGATCAGCCTAAATCTGCCGCCCTACCAACCAAACACAAAACGGCTAACAACTTGTCGTCCTCCGACCCTAACGCACCCCACTGTAACACCGAACTCTGCCAAATATTCCATGATGCTTCATATGCCGCCCAAGTCTGTCTCGTAACTGAGACTCGAATCAACCATCCTGCTCCTCCATAGGAATCAGCCACAAGTGCGAAGGGCATACCGCTCCTGCTGCGTCCGCTTCTGGTGCCAGCTCCCGGAAATGCTCCCACTGTAAACGAGATAAGGCATCTGCTAACGAATTTTGCACACCTGATACATGCACCGCTGAAATCCATGCATTGATCTCCAGACATCGTAAGACAAGTTCTCTCACCAACTTTATCACGGGAGGCGATGACACTGACAGCGTGTTGATCACCGACACCACCCTCATATTGTCGCAATGAAACCTAATTCTGCGATTCGCAAACACCTCACCCCAAATTAAAACTGCCACCACAATGGGAAACAATTCCAACAAAGCGAGGTTTTTTGTGAGACCTTCCTTATGCCAACAGTCTGGCCACTTTCCAACGCTCCACTGGCCTGCGCAATAGGCCCCATAACCAACGCTGCCTGCCGCGTCCGTATAAATCTCGAAATCAAAATTATTCACCAACTGCTGCTGTATCAGAGAGCGACCATTATAGTGCACCAAAAAACTCTGCCACACCAACAAATCATCCTTATGCTCTTGTCGCAGTCGAATGAAATGGTGCAGGGCCTGCACCCCCGCCGTCGCCCGGGACAACCTACGGAAAAAAATTTGTCCCATGGGCATGATCCTACAAGCAAAATTCAAGCGGCCGAGCAAAGACTGCAACTCTTTCAAAGTCACCTTTTTGAGCCTGACAATGCGACCAACCTCCTGTTTCAGGGACAACAGTTTATCCTCTGGCAATCGACATTCCATTTTTTCCAAGTCTATCAGTATACCCAGAAAACTTAAAACAGTGCAAGGGCCCTCAGTTTTTTCCTTATCCAAGGGGACACCAAAAAGCTCCGCCACCCATTCCATGGCGGCCAAAGTATTTCTACACACATTAGAATTGGGAGGACCTATAAACAAAAAATCATCCAAGAGACACCAGCCACCTCTTTGACCACCCATTCTAAAAAGGTACTAAACGTCTTGAACAAGGAACATGAAATGGCACAACCCATCGGCAAACATCTGTCTAGATAATAACCGCCATTCCAAGAACATCCCAACAATGGAATACTGTCCGGGTGAATCGGAAATAATCTAAAGGCCGACTCCACATCCGTCTTTGCCAACAAAGCTCCCGTGCCGTAACTGCGCACCCAGTGCAACGCCATATCAAATGACGTATAGACCACGGAACATAACTCCTGCGAAATGCCATCGTTAACAGTCAACCCCTTCGGGTACAACAAATGCTGAATTAAACAAAATTTATTTGGTTCCTTTTTTGGGACCACCCCCAACGGGGAGACAATCATCCCTTCAACAGATAAACCTGAAAAAGGACCAGCCATTCTCCCTAATTCCACCTCCCTTTTTAACTTGTCACTGACCACTGCTGCATGTAACGCAGCCAACCTCAAATTCTTAACCGAAAACGGAACCACGTGGTTAGGGGGGATATGAAAACCTTCCCAAAACCCCTACTAATAACTCCAGCCTTCTCCTGATCAGGGTACCTACTTAGAAAAGGGGCCATCTTTTGAAGCCTCACCAGCGTCTCCCCCTTGATCGGCACCCACTGCCGGCTTCCCTCTTGCTTTCTTAAAGCATTTGGCGGCCCCATGGGAACTTCCATTACAGTGGGAGCACACATGTTTAAACTTGCAGGCATTCCCGAATTTGCACTGGCCCTCGTTAAATTGCCAGCACGTTCCTGATTTCTCCTTTGCTCCCTGTGACCCCTGACCACTACTGCCATGGCCTGCCTGCTGGGTGCCGCTCCCCCCGCTCCCATGAAAGGACTGCCCGTACCTGACTGGCGCCATGACTTTTAACCAAAGTCCTATGTCTTTTTGGTCCCACCGTATCTCCGGCCTGACCGCCTTCCTCTGCCTAAACTGTTCATCATATTGCAACCAGGCCTGCCCTCCATACGTACGGTGCGCTTCCCCAATCGCATCAAGATAACAGAATAAGCCGGAACAATTTTCAGGAGACTTCTCACCTATTACACTCACTAAGATTGCAAACGCTTGCAACCAAATAGCAAACATCTGTGGAATAAGTTGCCACCTCCTCTTTTCCTCATCCTCCTTCTTACTGTCATCCTTTTTTCCCTTGTCCAGATTAAACTTCTCTAATGGGAGTAGGGAAAAAATCTCCACATAGTCGTCGCGCCAAATCTTTTCTTTGACCTCCTTCTTCAAATGAACCCCTAACAGCCCTTCAAAACATACATACACCTCACCCTTAGCCCTGTCATCCAACTTCACTGTGTCCTCTTTATCTTTTTCCATTTGCACGGATACGGATACACCGGACACCGACGGCGACTGCCCAATCACTACCGGTCTACCTGGTTCCGATACCAGCTTACCCGCAACCCCTGCCCCCAAGAGCCATGCCCCGACCGGTGATGCCACCGCCTCTCTCGCTGCCCCGCTCTGCAATCTGCTCAAAAGTTGTGACACGCTAACCAAGACGTCTCGCAGCCCGGGTTCAACCGACCCACTGGTACCTCCTAAATCCATCGCCCTCCCACTCGACGCCTGATTACCCCTAACCTCAGCTGCTAAAACCCCCATGGGCAACAAACTAGACATAGATTGATACTCACCGATCTGCGCAGGTGCTGTGTCCCAGCCAGCCGTACATCCCGAATTCCGACGTTCCCCATCCGCCTCTGGATCGTTGTCAGTAAGAGTCTTCAGCGCCACTGCACTGCTCCTGGCCCGTGCCCCTGGCTTCCACATCACCTGGGGGGACCGGAGTGTCTGCCTTGCCTTGCCCCACCAACCTCATCCTGGATCTGGACCATGCTTGCTCTGCAGGCCGTGAATTCCTGTCCGGCTCTCGTCCTCTGCGTCTGCCAGGCAGTGAGGCCCCACTGCCCGCCGCACATCCCATCTGGTGCAGATCTTCTGAACCTTGCTGCCGGGACGTCCCCTGCACCGCTGTGCCCGCCGAAGTCCTTTTACCCGCACTCCTGCTAACAGGCCCTGATCCTGTGGCCGTGTTGCTGATGTCCACCACTCTGGTGACATCTTGCCCAGTGTCCGCCACTCCAGGCGTGCGCCTGCCTGACAGCAGTGCAGCCGTGCCGCTCCTTGAGTCCGGTCTTCTCCCAGCTGTGCCCTGCTGAGGTGCTGCAGGCCTCACTTCCGGTGCGGTCCTCGCTTCCTGTGCAGCCCTCTCCACCGCTGCGCTCCTGCGTCCTATGCCAGCTGGCCGGCGAGGAGGATTCCTGCCAGAGGGGGCACAGTGGGGGGACGCCGCACCGCTGCACCTAGCCTCTGCAGGATCCCCGGAAGGGCTCCTAAGCCTGCGCCTGCAGAGCGTGCTCACCTCCGGTGAGAGTCTCTGCGGGGGCCTCGTCCGCCTGCCGCGCCTGCTGCCGGTGTCCTGCACTCCTGCGTTTCCGAGCAGCGAAGTGAGCTTCTCCTCCAGCCATCCTCCCCTTCTGGACCTGGCGACGTCTCTCAGGCGCCCCACCAAGTCATCCACCGACTCCATCGCAGTAAAGGTAATCCAACAGGCTGTGGAGGGGAGGCTGCTCTCTCTCTTCACTCTGGCTTTCCCGGTGTCAAGTGACACCTTTCCCGCACTTTTTCCCTATATACCCACGCCCCTCCACTAAAACCCCTCCCTACACTCCCCCTTTTACCCAATCATCTTCTCCTGGCACAAGTTTTAAAAAATGCCTATGACCAAGCACAGTCATGGGGGGCCTACATTGAGCTGTACTTATCCCTGCCCCCTCCTTTCTCTGCTGCTTTAGAGGACCCACGGGTCTATGTCAACAGTGATGGTTTGCAGACGTATTCTCATCACTGATAGAGTTGGCATGTGACTGCTGAACCCAGAAAATGGCTGCAGTGGTCTCATACGCATAGTTGGCAAGTTATTAGTGTGGATAGTCACTCGGGACCACCAAAATGGCAGTACTGGGTCTCTAAGTGTTAGTAAGTGTTGCATTCCTTCCTGGTTTCGTTTAGCATTGCTCAGTTGTGGGACGAGGATCTCCGTGGAGTTGTGTTCACCTATAAGGTAAACATCTACACTTTCACATCCACCCCTCCCCCTGTATCTTATCATACTCACTCTATGTATGCCTATTTGTTTTTCTTTCTTTTTGTATATGCATCATCAATGGTTCAAGGTGAGTATCACTTACTTAGCAGGATTTTATCACTTCCCCTGCTTAGTGACCATTTTTGAAATTCTTGGTCAACCCCTTTAAAGCAAATCTGTCAGCAGGATTGTGCTGATTAACCTACAGGCACTGTCAGGCTGGCGCCGTTACACTGATTAAAATGATACCTTGGTTGAGGAAATCCGTCCTGTGGTTGTTGTTGTTTAATCTTCCAATAAAGGCCACTGCGACGACACTTTGATAGAGAAAAAAAAATGTGGGCAGGTGCCGGCGCCATTTTGCTAGAGAAGAAAAAAAAATTGGCTGCAGTAAAATGGCGCCGACGGCTATTGCACTTGCACAGTAGCATCTATCAGAATGCGCATGCGCCCTGGCTGACACCATTTTGATGAAGGTATTTTTTTTTTACCCAACAATATTATAAGCATAATGCTTTACATGTTAGTCCGCAGGCATCACCGCCGGCGCCATTTTGCTCAATGTATATGCAGTCTGTAAAATAGGGGGCAGGTCACTGAAGGATAAGTATTAGTCATTCTGTCATTAGTCCATACAGATGCCTATGTGAGCAGAGCACCATATATAGGCCCCGCCCACAGGCTGCATTAAAGCACTAGAATCTCATTAACTGAAAATTACAAATAAAGATTAAACAACAACCACAAGACGGATTTTACCAACCAAGATATCATTGTAATCAGTATAACGGTTCCGACCTGACACTATCTGTAGGTTACTGAGCACAACCCTGCTAACAGGTTCCCTTTAAGTGAATGGGACTCTGCTGTAGTACCAGGCACAACCATAAGCATGAATGGCGCTGTGCTTTGTAAGCAGTGAAGGGTGCCATTATTCAACTGCTCTGGACAGAAGCTGGACCCTGTCAAATGCTGTAGTATCTAAAAAGAACTAGTGTGAAACATACAATAATAATATTCAAAGTAAAGAGTCATTGAAGGCTCTTGGGAGTTACTGAATATTTTTTGAATGACTGTATAATATTTTCCCAGGAAAGGCCACTTTATTTATGGAGTACGATATTTGCAGTTCCTAGTGTTAATACAAATGTAGTAAGATGTTTTTTCCATTCTTCTGGAACGAAATACGAGGCATTTAAGGTAAACAACAGTCTTTTTGGGAACTCTATTCTGAGCCAAGAGCTTACCAAACATTTCCATCGGATTCTGAGGTCAGAAAGTGCATTGCCGGAAAAGAAAATAGCTGGATCACATAAGTAGATCAATTCTTACTCCAGTGCCTGCCTTAAACAATCACTCCTTAGGCAGGTTTAGATGCCCATGCACATGTAGGGCAGCTAGAACTATCGTATAAAGTGGCAAGCAAAAGTTAGGGCACCCCTGATCAAAATTACTGTTATTGTGAACAGTTAACCCCTTCGCCCCCAGGGTGGTTTGCACGTTAATGACCGGGCCAGTTTTTACAATTCTGACCACTGTCCCTTTATGAGGTTATAACTCTTCAACGCTTCAACGGATACTGGTGATTCTGACATAGTTTTCTCGTGACATATTGTACTTCATGATAGTGGTAAAATTTATTTGATATTATCTGTGTTTATTTGTGAAAAAAATGGAAATTTGGCAAAAATTTTGAAAAATTTCGCAATTTTCCATCTTTGAATTTTTATGCAATTAAATCACAGAGATATGTCACACAAAATACTTAATAAGTAACATTTCCCACATGTCTACTTTACATTAGCACAATTGTGGAACCAACTTTTTTTTTTGTTAGGAAGTTATAAGGGTTAAAAGTCAAACAGCGATTTCTCATTTTTAAAACACCATTTTTTTTAGGGACCACATCACATTTGAAGACACTTTGAGGGGTCTATATGCAGGGCCGTATTTAGAGTTTCTGCTGCCCTAGGCACTTTTAGTGCTGCCTCCCCCATTGGTGAGTATGACACTATCGGCATAGACTTTGGCAAGAATCGCTGATGTGAAAGTCGCCTTTTGGAGCAGATCCGGCAGTTTTTCTGCATCTGCTGCGTAACGGATTACTTACAGCAACACTGCGTTTGGCCTCATTCATTCCCTATGGGATTTGCAGCACTTGCCGTGATCTGGCAAATGCGGTACCATACCTCCCAACTTTTGAAGAAGGGAAAGAGGTATAAAGTTTGCGGCACGCGTAGTGTGCCGTGGCAAATTTTAGGCCACGCCCCTGACCACACCCATTTCACAACTAGTCACACCCATATCCTCGTCCCAACCACACCCATTTAGCACTGCTGATCACACTGTTTCATAAACAATAATTATAAACAAAAAAAATATGGCCACACAGTGCACCATACTGTACAATGGCCACACATGATGCTCAATACTGTATAATGGCCACACATGATGCTACATACTGTATAATGGCCACACATGATGCTCAATACTGTATAACGGCCACCACATATGATGCTCCATACTGTATAATGGCCCCACATGATGCTCAATACTGTATAATGGCCACAGATGATGCTCCATACTGTATAATGGCCACACATCATACTCCATACTGTATAAAGGCCACACAAGATGCCACTGTATAATGACACCAGATTATGCTTAATACTGTAAAATGGCCACACATGATGCTCCATACTGTATAATGACCCAATATGATGCTCAATACTGTATAGTGGCCCCACATGATGCTCAATACTGTATAATGGCCCCACATGATGCTCCATACTGTATAATGGCCACACATGATGCTCCATACTGTATAATGGCCACACAAGATGCTCCATACTGTATAATGGCCACACATGATGCTCTATACTCTATAATGGCCCCAAATAATGCTCCATACTGTATAATGTTTCCTTCCCATCTTGTATATGCAGCGCCCCAGAGTCCTGGTCATTGCAGGAATGTTGTTCTTCCACCACGGGGGAGCGATGTTGCGTTTGACGGCACCATAGGAGTTCACCCTGCCAGGTATCACAGCTACACACACACTTCACACGCCAGCCACCAGGGGGAGCAAAAGTTTCTATCTATTAGGCCACTCCTCACACTTGGGTAAAACTGGGGGTTGGTTAGGAAGTCAGACAGAAGCTGACTGGAGGGAGAAGGAGATAGTCAGGAGGAGAGGAGCAGACTGGGCTCGGCCCAGGAAAGGGAAAGAAGGATACGGAGCTGCGCCTGCAACCCATGCAGCAGCCTCCTAGGAAAGGACAAGAAAGGATGTGTGCTGAAGTGAGTGAGCTCAGAAGTCGTAGCAATAGGAGTAAAACACCAGTGGGAGACCAGCTAGGAGCAGGCTGCCTCCCACTGAGCGCAGATCCGGTGGCCAGAACATCAAGGGAGTAATAGACTCTACGCTTTACTTCAGAGACCGGCAGGACAGTCGATTCCAAGTTGGCTGTCCGACCAATGAACCTAAGCAGACAAGGTGGCAACGTGGAGGAGGGGCGACGCTAGGGTCTCTATAAAATAGCCTCAGGCCACCACCGTCATATGGGTTTGTCCTATCCATCTGGGGGACAGAGAGAGAAGAGTAACAAGAGTGATGACCTTATTGGAGCTTATGCAAGTAGGGACTTACTAAGTTACTGTGCGCAAGGGGTAGGCTACTGATTTCCACCCGGATAAGGGGACTCTGGAATTGCCATCAGACCGGCCGGACTCTGCCTACCCTGTCATCCGGCACCCTGGACTGTGGATGCTGAAGCCATCAGTAAAGGTAAAGAGACTGCACCCCTTTTGTCCTCGTTATTCACCGCGCCTGGCACCATCAACACCTACAATCCTGGGACCCCTGGGGATATACTTCACCTGTGGGAAGGTTTACCATCTAGCTGCCATTCCATCACCCCAGCGGACCCCTAAGCAGCGTCGGTCACTCTGACTGAATACCACAGTTGGCATCATGAATACTACCATTATCTACAAACTCTACCCTTTTATTTGGCGCCCCTCATAGGGCCACGGTCCGGGTCGGGCCACCGTGACATCCCAGCTGAGGGAACTGAAGGACCCAGTACCGAGTACCCCATTGCCCTTACGTGGGGGGGCGGCAAAATCTTGGCGTCATGAACAGGATCTACTTAAGCCTGAAAATCAGGTCATGTGCACCTAAGAACTGTGCTAGAATTGTATTGGAACTGTGAATTGCTTAAAAACTGCGTATTGCTGGTTACCCGGGTGACACCGTGATATATACCAGGCACTTCGGTGAGAAGGGCTGGTTTGCCCTCAACATGCATAAAAAGAGGGACGCTGTCGTGCATCAGGCTAAAGCCCCTGCTCAATCTACTCCCATGGCAACAGTGCCTCCTTGTGTTCAGACGTCCGCTGTCACGAAGACTACAATTGCTACTCCGACGAGCGCCATTGTCAGGACCACTACCTGTACGGTAGCCACCACTACCACCGTGGTTGCCAAAGAGTCGACTGCAGTAATGGTTTGTGCACCAGCTGCGCCTACGTAGAGAACTGTGGGTACGCAGACCCCTGTGTGGAGTGAGGGAGCCCCTTATGTGGCACCGGGTAGCCGCCAGTATCCGGCTGGGCTACCTCGACCTTTGCTACCACCAGAACCTCGAGTAAACCTCGAAGCCCTGAAAAACTGTAAATAGTTAACTGTTTCTTTCTTTGCTACTTTAAACCCGTCCAGGGTTAATTCTTAATGGGATCCCTTAGTTTACCCGGGGTCCCTATTTTGTTCCAGTTTTGCACACAAGTTCATCATGGTTTTAAAGGAACATTGGAATCATGGACGGTGAATGGTTCCCGAACTGTCCTCTGTAAATAGTTTGCACCTTCTTAAGGGTGCTCTCTACTGGTTTTACAAGCAAGAAGACTTTGCGAAGAAACTGTTCCGGATGATGACGTGAAAGTTTCTATGGTCTTAAAGTTTATTAGTGACTTGTTGATTGTTTGCACTACCTCAGAAAAGACTAGTTTCTCTCTTAAAGGGAATGTTCGGTTGTTGCACATTGATAATGTTTACATAGCTGATAATATGTATTTAGATAGTGATAGAATGTTAATGACGTACTTTAGATAAAAGTGAGGTTTTAAGAAGAAAAATGCAGTAGGCCCGTAGGGGTAGACAGATAGTCCTGCATGTGAAGAAGAAGAATAAGGAATATGTTAAATTGCACATTAAGGGTTAATGATAGTATACCCTTAGAGGGTAATTGCACTTAGTAGATAGAATACCTGTATGGGTAATCGTATGCCATAGTAAGTTAGTAATTCTTATTCTTCTACTTTTGCCTTAAAAGGTAATACGCACAATGTGAATATGTTTTCTTGTTTGCAACGTTCAAGTGTTCTCACCTCCCATAAAGGGAAGCACTGTTAATTTATTTGTTTAAAGCATTCCAAAATTTTGCATGTCTTTTGCTAACCTGTAATTGTTGTGTTCTTTCCCCAGCCTGGGAGTGCTGGATTTAACGGGGGGGGGGGGGGGGGAAGTGCAGCGCCCCAGAGTCCTGGTCATTGCAGTAATGTCGTTCTTCCACCAGGGGGAAGCGATGTTACGTCTGATGGCAATAAAGGAGTTCACCCTGCCAGGTATCACAGCCACACACACACTTCACACGCCGGCCACCAGGGGGAGCAAAAGGTTCTATCTATTTGGCCACTCCTCACACTTGGGTAAAACTGGGGGTTGGTTAGGAAGTCAGACAGAAGCTGACTGGAGGGAGGAGATAGTCAGGAGGAGAGGAGAGGAGCAGACTGGGCTCAGCCCAGGAAAGGGAAAGAAGGATACGGAGCTGCGCCTGCAACCCATGCGGCAGCCTCCTAGGAAAGGACAAGACAGGAAGTGTGCCGTAGTGAGTGAGCACAGAAGTCATAGCAATAGGAGCAAAACACCAGTGGGAGACCAGCTAGGAGCAGGCTGCCTCCCACTGAGCGCAGATCCGGTGGCCGGAACACCAAGGGAGTAATAGACTCTACGCTTTACTTCAGAGACCGGCAGGACAGTCGATTCCAAGTTGGCTGTCTGACCTAAGAACTTAAGCAGACAAGGTGGCAATGCGGAGGAGGGGTGACGCTAGGGTCCCTATAAAATAGCCTCAGGCCACCACTGTCATACGGGTTTGTCCTATCCATCTGGGGGACAGAGAGAGAAGAGTAACAAGAGTGAGGACCTTATTGGAGCTTATGCAAGTAAGGACCTACTACGTTACTGTGCGCAAGGGGTAGGCTACTGATTTCCACCCGGATAAGGGGACTCTGGAATTGCCATCAGACCGGCCGGACTCTGCCTACCCTGTCATCCGGCACCCTGGACTGTGGATGCTGAAGCTATCAGTAAAGGTAAAGAGACTGCACCTCTTGTGTCCTCGTTATTCACCGTGCCTGGCACCATCCACCATCAACACCTACACTTCTGGGAAGCCCTGGGGATATACTTCACCTGTGGGAAGGTTTACCATCTAGCTGCCATTCCATCACCCCAGCGGACCTCTAAGCAGCATCGGTCACTCTGACCGAATACCACAGGTGGCGTCACGAACACTACCGTTATCTACAAACTCTACCCTTTTATTTGGCGCCCCTCATAGGGCCACCGTCCGGGTCGGGCCACCGTGACATCCCAGCTGAGGGAACTGAAGGACCCGGTACCGAGTACCCCATTGCACTTACGTGGGGGCGCAGCATTTGCATGGCTCATCTCCCCCCTATCCTGTATGCATGGCTCATCTCCCTCTCATCCTGTATGCATGGCTCATATCCTCCCTCCTGTGTGCATGGCTCATATCCCTCCCCCCTGTATGCATGGCTCATCTCCTTCCCATCCCATATGCATGGCTCATATTCCCCCCTCCTTCATGTATGGCTCATATTCCCCCCTCCTGTATGCATGGCTCATCTCCCTCCTATCCCATATGCATGGCTCATATTCCCCCTCCTGTATGCATGGCTCATATTCCCCCCCCCCTCCTGTATGCATGACTCATCTCCCTCCCATCCCATGTGCATGGCTCATATTCCCCCCCATATGCATGGCTCATATTCCCCCCCAACTGTATGCATGGCTCATATTCCCCCCTCCTGTATGCATGGCTCATATTCCCCTCCCCTCCTGTATGCATGGCTCATATTCCCCCCCCCTGTATGCATGGCTCATATTACCCCCGCCTGTATGCAATGCTCATATTCCCCCCCTCCTGTATGCATGGCTCATATTCCCCCCCTCCTGTATGCATGGCTCATATTCCCCCCCTCCTGTATGCATGGCTCATCTCTCAACACTCCCGCTCCTGCTCTCATCTTGCATGGCTTGGCTCCCCGTCCTCCTTCATCCCACCGTCCCCTGTCCCCCAGTCCCTCATACTCACCTTTCCCACACAGCGCGGCCGCGCCGAACATCCCTCTAGCTCTGTCCCGACTTCTGGCGCAGCACCTTTTTCCTGCGTGAGCGGTCACGTGGTACCACTCATTTAGGTCATGAATATGCCCATATTCATGACCTTAATGAGCGGTACCACGTGACCACTCACTCAGGACAAGCTGCAGGTGCTGAGACCAGGCATCGCTGGAGCAGGGTGAGTATGACGCCTTCAAAGAGGGTGGGAGGCAGGTGGGCCGGCGGGCAGGCGCCGGGGGGGCAGGTGACCAAGGACACCATTCTAAAATCTGCACCCCTCCCTCAAGGTGCTCAAAACCACATTCAAGATGTTTCTTAACCCTTCAGGTGCTTCACAGGAATTTTTGGAATGTTTAAAAAAAAATGTATTCACAAAAAATTTAATTCAGACCAAATTTTTTTTATTCTTCCAAGGGAAACAGGAGAAATTGGACCCCAAAAGTTGTTGTGCAATTTGTTCTGAGAATGCTGATATCTCATATGTGGAGGTAAACCACTGTTTGGAGCATGGCAGCGCTCAGAAGGGAAGGAGCGCCGTTTTACTTTTTCAATACAAATTGGCTGGAATTAAGATCAGACGCCATGTCGCATTTGGAGAGCCCCTGACGTGCCTAAACAGTGGAAACTCCCCACAAGTGACACCATTTTGGAAACTAGACCCCCTAAGGAACTTATCTAGATGTGTGGTGAGCACTTTGAATCCCCAAGTGCTTCACATAAGTTTATAACGTAGAGCCGTAAAAATAGAAAGCCCTGGACCCGTGGAAGCGCACAAGCGCGAAACAATCGTAGTCCTGTTCTTTCTCCCCGCACCGCTGATCTCTCCCAGCCGCCTCTCCTTACTATGTCCGTTGTTACGTTACGATGAATAAAGGACTTTGATTCGCAATCTACCTGGGTGAGTGCCGCATTTTCCTTTTTCTCCTTGGATATTTGTTCACTGCTTTTTATGCTGAACACCACCCGAACATTGCAGACTATATACGTGCTATAGGAGTCTTGCAGTGGAATCCTCAGGCTGCGGCTACACCGCCTGCTGCGATAACACCTAGTGCCGTTCATATTTTGTGCTTTTTGTAAAAATAGAAAGTCATATTTTTTTAACAAAAATGATCTTTTCGCCCCCAATTTTTTATTTTCCCAAGGGTAACAGAGAAATTGGACCCAAAAAGTTATTATGCAATTTTTTCTGAGTACGCTGAAATCCCCTATGTGGGGATAAACCACTGTTTGGGTGCATGGCAGAGCTCAGAAGGGAAGGAGCGCCACATTTTACTGTTATGGTTTGCAGGTGCCATGACCCACTGGGAGAGCCCATGAGGTGCCAATACAGCAGATACATGACCCCATTTTAAGAACTAAACCTCTCATTGAATTCATCTAGGGGTGCAGTGATCAAATTAACACCATGGGTGTGTCACAAAATTTTATACCATTGGGCAGTGAGGACAAAATAACTATATTTTTACCACCAAAATTTTGTTTTAGCCAAAGATTTTACATTTTCACACAAGTGGATAAAAATGGCAATAAAATTTGTCCCACAATTTCTAATGAACATGGCAATACCCTATATGTGGCTGCACAGTGCTAGTTAGCCATGCGGAGAGACTCTGCTCACGATTGGCGCAAGCGGGGCGAATGATGAGAGTTACATTTAAGTAATAAAAGAGACAACAGGCGGTGGCTGATGGAACGATTACTCCCATCAGCCTACCCCTGCTGCTGCTAATAACAGTGACAGCAGGAGCGGTGGATGGGAGTATTCATCTGCCACTCTTGCGCTGTAAATAAATACGGTAATTTTAAAAAAAACACAGTGTAGGTTCCCCCCTATTTTTGATAATCAGCCAGACAAAACTCACAGCTGGGGGCTGCAACCCTCAGCTGTCAGCTTCAGCAAGGTTGCACATCAAGAATAGAGGGGTCCCCATGCCATATTTTTCAATTATTTACATAAATAATAAAAAAAAGTAATAGTACCTTCAGTCGCCTCCTGTTGTCTCTTTTAATACTTAAATGTAACTCTCATCATTCTACCCTGCTCGCGCCGATCGCCGGCAGAGCAGGGGAGAAAGATGAAAGCCGTGTTCAGCACCCGCTACCCGGGAACAGTGCTTACTGTAACACTTTTTCCCTGGTGCCACAAATATTACACACACGAACCCTGACATCTCCGGTACCAGAAATATCAGGATGTGCGAAAGAGACCTTATAGCGAGATTTTATGTTTGGCTGCTGTCACACACGAAGACGCTTTTTATTGCAAAAAATAGTTTTTATTGATGTTGATGTTTTTATTGGTACCATTTTCGGGATCATGACAGTTTTTCATCGCTTTCTATTCCGATTTTTGGGAGGCTAAATGAACAAAAAACAGCAATTCATGAATTTCTTTTGGGGGGCATTTATACAGTGCCATGTGTGGTAAAATTGATAAAGCAGTTTTATTCTTCGGGTTAGTACGATTACAGCAATAACTCATTTATATATTTTTTTATGTGTCTTCTCCCTGCAACACCCCCTGCCACGGGATGTTGCCTGAATCCAACCCAGTCAGCTTCTGACTAACTTCCTATCCAACCCCTAGTTTTACCAGTGTGAGGAGTGGCCCAATAAATAATGCCCTTTGCTCCCCCTAGTGGCCGGAGTGTGAAGTGTAATGTGTGCTGGTGATACCTGGTCAGTAGAATTCCTTCAGTGCCATCAGACGTACCATCACTCCCATTAGTGGCAGAGTGTCATACTGCAATGGCTACATCTCTGGGGCGCTGCACTACCCCCCTCCCCCCCCTCCCCCCGGTTAAATCCAGTACTCCTGGACTGGGAAGAAGAACAACAATACATTTCAGCAAAAGACATACAAAATTTTTGAAATGCTTAAAACAAGTAAATAGAACAATGCTTCCCTTTATGGGAGGTGAGGACACTTGAACGTTACAAACAAAAACAGGATTAAATATTTTTAAATAACATTATGACTATAAATAATATACTCAGTGCAAATTCTGAACAATAAGTTAACTTTTCCTTTAAGGGCGTATAAGCTGAACCCACTAAAGGCCTACTACAAAATACTATAAAATAACTCAACTTGTCTTTCCTTTCTAGCTTCACCAATGCAGGACCACCTAGCTCCTGGGCCGGGTCTACTGTCATTGTCCCTCTTTCAGCAACCAATTGTCGTTCTACGGTTCTCAGGATTTCTCTCTCTCTAACCCCAGAAGCATTATCTTCGCAAAGTCTTACTTCTATGTAAAACCAGTAGGGAGCACCTTTAAGAAGGTGCAAACTATATACAAAACAGTTTCGGAATCATTCACTGTTCATGATCCGGCAGTCTTTTAAACAATGATGAACTTGTGCAAAGTAGAAAAAGGAATGAAAACAATAGGGATCCCGGGTCAACAAAGGGATCCCCTTAAGAAATAACCCTGGACGAGTTTAAAGCAGCAACAGCAGGAAACAGTTAACTATTTACATTTGTTGGGGTTCCGAGGTTTATTGCTGCGACGGTGGGTTGCAGAGCACCAGCCGGAAACGCACACTTCCTGACCGGGGAAGGTCTGTATCCGAATTCTCGTCCAATGCCATATCACCGTGATGGGTTTGTCTCTCCAGTGTGGTCAAGTCATTAACAGGTTTGATATGAATGTCAATTTTTATAGCAGATCCTGCAGGAGTACCAATACGCACGGTGGTAGCAATGCTAGCATCCGCTAGGCCGAATACCAGGGAACGTCTGTCGTTAATCTCAGTCGCGGCAGAAGGGGGCGCCACAGTAGGCTCATATCGTTGGACATTCTTGGCATACCACCCCTGCTCACTCCGGGTGGCGGGTGTAGGTCACATGGTCCCCCCTGCACAAGCTTCGATTAGGGGCCCCACCACGGGACTGAGTTTCCACATTATAATTGGCAACAAAGATTTCGGTCGGCAGTCCCGGCTCCAGAATGAAACCCCAACCCCTCTTCGGGTGAAAGGCTAATACTGTCCCTCGTCTCACCGGATCCCCTTTGCCACGTTTAGTCTTAGATTTCTGTACTCTTTGGGCAGTCTGTTTCGTTTGTTCTCGGTCTTCCCATTGTGCAACTAAGCATTGTCTATACTGCTCCCAGGTGAGCCCAACAACGTAAGAGCCCTCCTGTCTGGACCCGTCTGGCTGGATCCTCAGCGCATCCCACTCAAAGATCACCCCCTCGGGACTCACGTCTAACGGTTCGCCCATAGATATCGGTAGCGGTGACAGTATCCCCTTCATGGCGTACAGGGTTGTCACCCCAATCTCGGTAACGGGAGGCTGGTCACAGCTGGGATGCGGAGCGGTCACCGGAGCTGGATCGGTCGGCGGGGCAGGGTCGCTTTTGGTACCTGCATCTGTTGTGGTTCCACCGATGTCGATCGGCTCTGCTGACGAGGACGCTGGAGTCTGCGGCGGCTCTGACCACGGCGCTCCCTGTGCGATCTTCTTGCACAGCTCCGACTTCCATTTCTTCGCCGTCGCCGAACCCTCGCCTGGAGTCGGGTGGTTCGATGCCTCCTCCGGCAATTCCAGGGGATCCGGATCCCCCTGTGGTGGTAAGCCCTGGTCCGGCTCCGCTGGGTTGCAGTGATCCTGGGTCACTTCATCGTTGTTCAGGCACTCGCTGGTCGCCGTCTCCTCTCCTGACCCTGCGGGAGCACACACACGAGGCTCCTCCATTTTCTGGGGTTTGAGCTCCTCCATTCCTGAGCTCGTCATCCGGCAGGCGTAGTCGGAGGGGGCGGATGCTGCTGTTCGCGCTGTTTTCTCGTTCTCCTCCCATAACACGCCCTCCTTCTCCTGCGCTCCTCGTGGCGCGGCGGTTTTGGCAGGAATCATGCGACAATAGCAGTACACAGTCTTTGCAATAAAGCACAGTCCAAACACGCTTCAATCACAGTTCCAAGGCACACATGACCTGCTTCTCAGGCTTAAGTACGATCCTGTTCGTGACGCCAAGTTGGAGTGCCCCCAGACACAGGGCCACGAGTTCTTGGTACCGGGCCTCTCTGGTTCGGTTCTGAGGCTGTCACGGTGGCTAGACCCGGTCCGTGACCCTGCTAAGGGGCGTCCAGTAAAAGGTGATAGGAGTCTGTCAAGGTTTCGTGACACCACCTGTGGTGTTCGGTCAGGGTGACCGACGCTGCTGTGGGGTCCGCTGGGATGATGGAATGGCAGCTGGATGGTATACCTTCCCACAGGTGAAGTATGTCCCCAGGGCTACACAGTGAGGTGAATGGTGATGGTGTGAGGTGCAGTCAATAACGAGGACACAAGGTTGCAGTCTCTTTACCTCTTTACTGAAGACTTCAGGATCCGCAATCCAGAGCACGTTTAACAGGGCTATCTGAGACTGGCCGGTCCGATGGGCACTTCCAGAATTCCCTTTGCAGGTGGAAATCGTTGCCTACCAATAGCGCCTGTGTGTTGTAGTGCTACCCTGCTGAGCATTCGGAATAGTCCTCACAACTTCTGTTCTCATTCGTTCGTTCTTTCTAATTCGTTCCAGATGTTTCTAGTTCAACGTCCCCCAGGTATGTTATGGCTAGGACGCACCCGTATGACGGGAAGGCCTGGAGTTCTTCCGGGACCCTAGAGACGCCCCTCTCCCACAGTTGCCCCCTATGTCTTCGTAGGTGTTTAGGTGAGACAGCCAACCTATAATTAACTGTCCTGCGGAGTTTGAAGTAAAGCGTAGAGTCAGTTACTCCCTCGGTGTTCCGGCCACCGGCTACGCACCTCAGTAGGATGTTGCCTCGGTCTCACGGCACGACTCCTACTGGCTCTCCTTTGTGCTTGATCTCGTTTCTCACTGTTCCACAATATCCTTCGCTTCGTGTCTCTTTCTTAGGATACCGCCGCGGGGTGTGCAGGCGCGGTTCCGTAATGTTCTATTCTGGTCGCTAGGTACCTGCCAGGTTCCCACGCCTGACAGGGACCCCCCTGTGTCTTCTCCCTGCAACACCCCCTTACACGGGATGTTGCCTGAATCCAACCCAGTCAGCTTCTGACTAACTTCCTATCCAACCCCTAGTTTTACTAGTGTGAGGAGTGGCCCAATAAATAAAGCCCTTTGCTCCCCCTAGTGGCCGGAGTGTGAAGTGTAATGTGTGCTGGTGATACCTGGTCAGTAGAATTCCTTCAGTGCCATCAGACGTACCATCACTCCCCTTAGTGGCAGAGTGTCATACTGCAACGGCCAGATCTCTGGGGCGCTGCATAAGGGCTATTTGACCAAGAAGGAGAGTGATGGGTGCTACGCCAGATGACCTGGCCTCCACAGTCACCAGACCTGAACCCAATCAAGATGGTTTGGAGTGAGCTGGACTGCAGAGTGAAGGCAAAAGGGCCAACAAGTGCTAAGCATCTCTGGGAACTCCTTCAAGATTGTTGGAAGACCATTCCTGGTGACTACCTCTTGAAGCTCATCAAGAGAATGCCAAGAGTGTGCAAAGCAGTCATCAAAGCAGAAGGTGGCTACTTTGAAGAACCTAGAATATAAGACATATTTTCAGTTGTTTCACACTTTTTTGTTAAGTATATAATTCCACATATGTTAATTCATAGTTTTGATGCCTTCAGTGTGAATATACAATTTTCATAGTCATGAAAATACAGAAAAATCTTTAAATGAGAAGGTGTATCCAAACTTTTGCTCTGTACTGTATATATATATATTTTTACAATTATTTAAAAAAAAATTCTGACTTGGTCCCACTATGGGACAATCATTTTTTGCAGGCTGGTCGCTTCTATAGCATGCAGATGAAGCAGCATCTGCATGCTATAGAAGCTGTCAGAGCTGCACTTAGTGCACTGACACTGAGAGACTTTGGCTATGTGCACACGTTGTGGTTTTGGCCCTGCGGATTCGCAGCAGTTTTCCCTGAGTTTACTATACCATGTAAACCTATGGAAAACCAAATCCGCAGTGCACATGCTGCGGAAAAAAACACGTGGAAACATAGCGTTGTTTATTCCGCAGCATGTCAATTCTTTGTGCAGACTCCTCAATAAGAATCCGCAGGTGCAAAACCGCAGGTGGAATCCACACAGAAACTGCTGTAAATCTGTGGCAAATCCGCGGGTAATCAGCAGTGTGGTTTACCTGCGGATTTTGCAAAAACAGTGCAGAAAAATCCCCACACCAATCCGCAACGTGTGCACATAGCCTTCCTGATCATGCACTGTGCCTGACCAGGAAGTTTCTTAGCTCTTGTAACCCGGATGTCGTCATGACGACATCGGGTTACCATGGTAGTGATCGATGCAAAGGCAGAGGGGCTGTCAGCCCCTGTGCCGGCTTCTGAAATGCTGCGATCGTGTTCGATCAAAGTATTTTGAGGGTTAAAGTGCTGGGAGCGGTCCATGACCTAGTGCCGGGTATCGGCTGTGAGAATTAGCTGACACGCGGTAGCGATCGGCCGTGCAACCCCGAAGTGCGTGGTGGATCACAATGATGTACTATCCCGTCCATGGTCAGACAGGCCCAGGTCAAATGGACGGGATAATACGTCAGATGTCAGTGAGGGGTTAAGCAAGTTGATGATGAAAGGATCTCTAAAAAAACTAAAGTTAAAGATGACACATTTCCATTGTATTTTAGGCAAAAAAATATATATTATCATTTTTTACATTATGAAAATTGGAAAAAAGAAAATGTGCAGATGCAAAAGTTTGGCACACTTGGAGATTTATGTGCTCAGATAACTTTGACCAAGATTTCAGACTTTAATTAGCCTGTTAGGGTTATGGCTTATTCACTACCATCATTAGGAAAGGTCCGGTGATGCAAATTTCACAGTTTTATAAAAACCTAGACTCCTCTAACCTTGTGCCAAAAAATAGCAGCCATGGGTTCTTAGCACTCTGAAAATGAAATTGGTGAAGGCCTACAAATCATTATTGCCGGTCAAACAGCTACATTCCCACAGCGTGAGTCTGCAGCTGTGATCGGAGGTGAAATGTTTACCTAAGGACGTTGGAGTCGGCTGATGGTACGACTAGTCACATCAGCCTATGCCTGCTGCTGCTAATAACAGCGAGAGCAGGCAACATCTGATGGGAGTATTCATCCGACGGCTCCTGTGCTCTAAATAAACAATTAAAAAAAAAAAACAGAGTGGGTTTCCCTGTATTTTTTATAACCAGCCAGGCAAAACTGACAGCTGGGGGGCTGCATTGCTCAGCTGTCAGCATTAGCAAGGCTGGTTATCAAGAATACAGGGGCTTTTTTACATTGTTATTATTTATTTAAATAAATAACTTAACCCCTTAGTGACAGAGCCATTTTTTTTAAATCTGACCAGTGTCCCTTTATGTGGTAATAACTCTGGAACACTTCTACAAATTCCAGTGATTTTGAGAATGTTTTTTCGTGACACATTATACTTTATGATAATGGTAAATTTAGGTTGATATGTTTTGTGTTTATTTATAAAAAATATCAGAAGTTGTAGAAAAATGTTAAAAAAATAGCAATTGTGAGTGTTTGAATGATTATATCCCTTTAATCCAGATAGTCATACCACAGCAAGCCATTAATAAATAACATTTCCCACATGCCAGCTTTACATCAGCTCCATTTGTAAAATGTTCTTTTATTTTGTTAGCATTTTAGGAGGTTTAAAAGTGTAGCAGTAATTTTTCATTTTTTCAAGGAAATTTACAAAATTTATTTTTTTAGGGGCTTATCCATGTTTGAAGTGACTTTAGGGGTCCCATATTTAGGGAAACCCACAAAAATTATACCATTTTAAAAACAGCACCTCCTGGCATATTGAAAACTGCAGTCAGATAGTTTATTAACCCTTCAGGTGATGTTCAAGAATTAATGCAAAGTTGCATGACAGAAATGAAAATGTGTATTTTTACCACCTAAATGCCACTAACTTCTGAACAGGTTACAACAGCCAGCAGACTCTAAGGCCACTTTTTGGTCATGAATTGCTATGGCAAACATCAGGACAACACAATCATGATCTGAGGGCACCGATTGGGATAAAGTCGAAGCCCCCACACTCTGTTAACCATTTATATGATGTAGTCACTATTTACAGCAGCATCTAAGGGGTTAAACAGATTTGGACGATGCAAACACTGATCGTGGCTGATGCAGCAAGTTGGCAGCTATAGTGTACAGCTGATAGCTAAAGGATTGTCACCTGTATGGGGAGGCTATTCGCTTATATCTCAGGTCAGTTAAAAGACGTATCAGGCAGCATGACCAGGAAGTTTCTTAGCTCTAAGGCTGGTATTCTCAGACTGGTAAGAGGCCATGGATATTGGCCCCCCGCCTAAAGATAGCAGCCCACAGTTGCCTAATTCTGGCATTTTGCAGCTCATTCATCGGTGGCTCTCAGCCTGGACGGTCACATCTTGGCGATGTCCATATTGAAAACTGCTTATCCCCAGACATGGATTATGGCGTGGGACAGAACGATGGACAGGTGAGGGATTACTAAGCTGTGGGCTTGATGTCACCGGACAATACAAAGGTGACATCAACTCCACAAATATGAACCCCACTTGCCACCGCCACAGGGTAAGTGGGAAGAGCTGGACAAAACTCCAGAATTGGGGAATCTAGTAGATGCGACTTTTCTGAGTGGCTGTGGGCTGCTATTTTTAGGCTGGAGGGAACAATATCCATGGCCCCTTACCAGTCTGGGGATACCAGACCCCAGTTGTCTGTTTTAGCTTGGCTGGTTGTCAAAAATGGGGGGGACCCTATGCAGTTTTTAGAAATTATTTAATTAAATAATTTAAACAAAACAGCGTAGGGACCCCTCTATTCTTGAAAACCAGCCTTGCTAACACTAAAAGCTGAGGGTTGCAGCCCGCAGACATCAGTTTTGCCTGGTTGGTTAGCAAAAATACAGGGGAACCAACCCGTTTTTTTTTTAATTATTTATTTAGAGCGTAGGCGCCAGCTGATGAATACTCTCATCAGTTGCCACCTGCTCTCGTTGTTATTAGTGGCAACAGGTCTAGGCTGATGGGAGTAGTAATCCCATCAGCCGACGCCAGTGACAAGGGGTAAACTTTATACCTCCAATCATAGCTGCGAGCTCCCAATGTCATTTGATAGCAAGGGAACTGGGGCCCTCTGACCGGCGGTAATGATGTTACCGACAGTCGGAGGCAGTGTTTGCCACACTGTCATGCAGATGACAGAAAGAGAAACACCCGGTGTTTGTCGGGACGAACTTTACTGTTTGGGTTTGCCCATCTCTAAAAATTACCTATTGTTTAAATCAGTTTTTTCTGTTAAATGTATTTTTGAAAAATGTTATTCCCCAAGCCATAATGTACTCTTAGTTTTCTGTACATTTAGAATTAATCATATGTGCCAATACAACCTATATTTTTGTTTAAATAGTCACTGACTTGCATCTAACACCCCCTACTAATGTCCCTCCAGGGCTCTTTTTATCCTCCATTGCCTCCAGTAGTTTTAATGCTCTCGATGGAACTTGCTCAAATGCAACTATGCCCCTGTCTAGTAAAACACTATTACAGTATGCGTCTTGTCCTGACAGCAATGTTGTAATACAGCTCAGCTATTCTATGCTCAGTTTTGCTATGCATGCAGCAGAGAGCATGATCATTCAATGTAGATCTCCATCATCTAACAATAAAATGTGGAATTTGTAAATGGTAATTAATATTGGTCAAATAGTGGGTGATGGTCGCTGCATGCACAAGTACCAATCTTTATCTCATCCATAGAAATAGAAATAAAATTTGCCCATGTTGAGATCTGTACCTATCTCTATCAGGAAAGACATAAGAGAAAGGGGCCTGCAGCACTGAGGAGGAGCAGGGTGCTACTGGGAAATTTAGTTTTAGCAGATACGAATAGAACTGCTCATTCAGCTCTGTGAAGCTGGATGCACAGAGAGGCAGAATAAGATAAAAAAATATACAAAAGTACAAGAAACATTACACTGAATTGTACTACTGTGCATTAACAATAACCATGCCGATACTGTGATTTCTAAAAAAAAATATTGTCTTTGTGAGAATAACTCTTTATAGGGGTTGTCCACTACTTAGAGATCCACTTCTCAATGACTAGATTTCACCCATGTAAAATAATAACCACCTATACACACCACTTGTGCAGGCATTGTTCCAGCAATTTCACTCTCACCTTCTTCAGAAGCAATTGACATCCTGAGAAAGTCAGAGAACAGCAGAAGCTTTCATTTCTCCCAGGTGTCAGATTTGTAGAAAGGAAGTGAGAGTGAAGTGGCTGCTGATTGGCTGCAGGGCTCCTGTGAAATAACAATCTGAAACAGCATGGGGAAATGTCTAGAGAAATGTGATGGAGCCTTTTAGATAGACCTACCAATTCTCTTAGAATGACCTATATATCACTCCTTGCTGGTGGCCATTGCAAGCCTTGAACCTGGTGATGCATCCTCTCCAGGAACTCCATGTGGTCTCAGCCACACACACACTATTTTTCTGTCTCACAGCTCTTTTTATAGTCTATGGCCCTTGAGTGGCCCTAGTGGTCCCAAGTATCATTGCTGGTATATAAGGTGGAGAAGACAACACTTTCCCCAACAAAAAATATAAAAATCAGCCAGGTATATTATGAGTTAAAAGCATTAGCATGATATGTTTGTACCACATGTGACTGACCGCAAATTGTCCCCAGATAAGTCGGCACAGGTCCAGCTTCATTAATCCCCCAGCATACAGAAGAAAAGGGGCACAGAATAATCGTATAGACTTATAGGCTGCCTGGTGATGACTACTGAAGTAAACGTAGAGGTTACCAGGAGAAATGAAATATTAGTAGTGAATGGGTGCATTGAGTGGTTGTGTACCCTGGCAGCTACAAAGCTTTTCGCTTGCCTTAAAATGTCACCAAAGAAACAGAGCTCTGTGCTCATTCATTAAGGTGTTTTATTAATTACCGCAGCTTGGCAGTAATGACAGTTTAACTGCTTTTGGCCTGAATAAAAATAACAAATTGGTAGTCAGATAATGTGATCTAACAGGGGTCTATTTTCTGTCTGATGCCTGGTGCACCACGCATCCGGATGTCAGACCTCCTGCTCGATGTTCTGGCTTCACCGCTCTTGGCACTCACCCATTGTTAGAAAGCCTATCGACATTTAGCCTGATTACCAATCCAGGCCAAACTAGGGACATGATGTGACCCAAAAAATCTCTATATGCATGTGGGCGTTATATGGAAACCTGCAAAAATGTAGAATCACAAAAATACATGATAGCTTTGATTGATCCTTTATGCAGAAGGGTGTCTAAATCTAAGGTCGGTTCTTAGAAGAATTTTACAGTCAAAAGTGCCCGCATACAGAGGACTGATGAGCCAAGGCTATGTGGACACGGAGTCTTTTTGCTGAGTTTTTGGAGTAGAAACTGGCACATAGCATCTTTTTCAGGTGTTTTTTGTCGCAGAAACCGCCTGAAAACATATTTAAAAACATTTAAAAGAATGAACATATGCAAATCTATTGAAAAACGACAGTGATGGTATAAGTGAGTGATGGACTGTTCTGCTGCGTTCCTACCCCTGTAGACAACAATTGTGTTATGTGTAGTGCCATGTGGTTTTACGATTAATGTGGTGTGCATCTTTTATAATGTGTGATGGTAATGTGCAGCGCATAAGTAATTTAAAGTGTTAATGTGCAATGTGAGTACTGCCTAGTGCAGGGTAAGCACAGGATTATACTTGGGATAGAACTACCCCAGTGGGTTGGGACATGTGTTAGTAAAAGGTGGGCAGTTCCTGGTAGATAGTTAGATCATGAAGCTCAGTGACAAAGTCAAGTTCAAGTACAGTGGGCTGCTAGGGCCAGTACGTACCAATCATTCCTGCAGCATCTGGAGCCTAGGGCTCGGCTCAGGTACTAGGACAGTACCTCGTCTTCTGACATACAGAAGTCGGTGGACACAAAACTGTGTGAAGGGCAGGTGGCTGGTCCCGGGAGCACTGCTGAAATTGACAGGAAATTTCTGAGGCTGATGGAGTCAGTGGGCTTAGAGATAGTTGAGGACAAACGAGTTGTAGGGCTGAAAATGCATTGTACTACAGAAAAATATTTTGAATTGAGAGTCTTCAGTGGTTGATAACTATTAATGGATAACTGAAAAGTTGGTAACAAATTGCAAGCTTTTGAAGCTATTAGAGTCTCTTCAGCAGGCATAGTGCTAGCCATTAAAAGGTATCAACCACTGACAACTCTCAAATCTTAATCATTTTTTTTCTACTGTCTAACATGATACAAAGATATATATCTTTTTAGTACTACAAAAGTAAGATATATGAAGTGCTGTGCCCTATCCCACGTGTTATAACTTGATGGACTTGAACTGACCAGTAAACGTTTGCTTGTTGCAATGCACTTCGTGTCGCCTGAATTTTGTGCGACGGCTCCTGAAGGTAAAGTCCTGGAGACAGCGGAGGCCTGCGGCCTACAAGTAAGTGTGATGCACTTACAGCACACTGGGACACGGTTTTCCTGTAAAGTGTCAGAGCATAACCGGACAGCAGCATGACTACCGGTCTTGGCCACTTTACACTGCCAGATGTTCTGCCTTTTGTTACTTCTTTTAACCTCTACAGGGTTCAGAAATCCTGGAGTAGTTTAAAGAAGTATCATTTTCATTTTTTATAAGAGACATAGTAAAAAGATGACAGCATCAGAGCTGTTTTGAAAAGAAAGGCAAGACGACTACGAAGCCGCTTCAGGAAAAGAGCAGCTGATTTTTTTTGGAGAGTTAGCCTTCATGCACACATCTTTTTCAGGCATATTTTGCTGCTGAAACTACCTGAAAAATTCTATTAACAAAATGCTAAAAATGCACATCTATATTTCTATGTAAAATCGACTTGCAGTACATATATTCATGCTTTTAAACATCTTTGAACCACTTCAAGTTTCTAAAAACAGCAATATGGGTGAGTCGACATGTCCTTCTTGTGACGTTTTCTTCTCTGAAGAGGCTCTGTACCTTACAATTTATGTCAACTGGAAAGTGTCAAAGACGACCAGATGTTTATTGGACCAGGTGGACATCATTTTTACCTTAAATATAACACTAGCACTATTCATTATTCAATAGAGT
This sequence comes from Ranitomeya imitator, assembly GCF_032444005.1. NCBI lineage: Eukaryota > Metazoa > Chordata > Amphibia > Anura > Dendrobatidae > Ranitomeya > Ranitomeya imitator. Next base: position 664,248,362 of record NC_091282.1, read on the forward strand.
AAAAAAAAACATTATAAAACCATGGGAAAACTTCAAAAAAACACTGTTTGAAAGAACTTTTTGAAAAATGCTCAGGAAACAACTGAGAGAACAACACAAGTATCACTTCGTGAAGCATCTTCTGCTTGAAAAAGTCATTGGGTTCTTTTGAGTTTAAAAGACATCATGTGCACATAGCCACTAAGCAGAAACTATTCAAATCGTCTACAAAAATGCTAAATTTCTCAAAAACTTCTTGCTCAGTGGCTATGTGCATTCAAAGTTTTTCAAGGAGTTTTTGATGAAGAAACAGATGAGAAAATATCTAAATCATCCTTCAAATCTTCAAACTCACAAGCGTGGACATTCTGTTCAGTTAGTGCTCCAAAATCAGTATATTAAGACTCATCATGCACATAGCCTTAGAAATGAAAACTTCCTCCATAAAACAAGCATTTTCTAAAGTGATTTCCTCTCGAAAAACGTCTAAAATCTGGAATGATCAGAAATGGAGACCAGGATCAGTGCTGTCTTCTGTTGCCACAATTGAATTGAGAACTATGTATTTTTGATTGCTTCAATGAGCATTTATTTAAAAATAAAATATTATTAAAACACTAGCTTACACAACACGTTTCGGCTGCTTGCAGGCTTCATCAGGTGTGATGTGTCATGACATCTGGTGAAGGCTGTAAGCAGCGAAACGCGTTGTGTAAACAAGTGTTTTAATAATCTTTTATTTTCAAATAAATGCTCATTGAAGCAATGAAAAAGACACCGTCCTTAATTCATTCGTGGCCATAGAAGAGAGCACTGAACCTCTTCTCCATTTTTGATTGGAGTGGTTTCCCCCGGTCTCTCCGGGAATAGCTGCAGTCTATCACTTTTGAATCCAAACCAAAACGAGAGTTGTGCCTCAGGCAACAGAACTACATCAGGTGAGCAAGTTTCCTTATACAACTCACCTTTTACAACTAGATATAAACTTGCTACGCTTATATAGCATCACATGTTTTTTTCTCTTTTAGGATATTCCATACGAATAGTGTAATCTGGAATGTTTCACCTGCGTAGTGTATCAATCCGAAAAAGTCTGCCTTCTCTAATTTCCAGAGAACACAGAACTCAAGATCAATGCTTAGAATGTTAGTGGAGCAGCTTGTTTATATCACCAGCGTTCTTCGTCCTGGAAGTGGAGTCCTGACAATATCAGGGGTCTTAGCGATATTAAGTGGAGGCCGGAAATGCACGGTTGGCCAGATGGCTCGGATCAACAACTTGTGACTTTTACTATAAACAAACACTTCTCTAAGCAAAAGATTTAGTTTTACACAGTCAACAACATGTTTAATGGACGTAGCTTGTCCCTTGCACCACATTTGGAAATGTAGTGCTCTAATGATAGATGGACCAGAAAACATCGCGATTAGTGATGAGCAAATATACTCGTTACTCGAGATTTCCCGAGCACGCTCGGGTGTCCTACCGAGTATTTGTAAGTGCTTGGAGATTTAGTTTTCAGCGCTGCAACTGAATGATTTACATCTGTTAGCCAGCTTGATTACATGTGGGGATTCCCTAGCAACCAGGCAACCCCCACATCTACTTATGCTGGCTAACAGATGTAAATCATTCAGCTGCGGTGCTGAAAACTATATCTCCGAGCACTAAAAAATACTCGGACACCCGAGCATGCTCGAGAAATCTCGAGTACCGAGTATATTCGCTCATCACTAATCGCAATTTCTAATGGTCAAATCCAGCTTTATCCATTATCCTGATCAGCGATATAGTGAGAGGGGCGGCAAACAATGGGTTGCCCAAATTCTATGGGGATGCAAAATATCATGGCTCCCTGCTCCCACTGTCAAATGATCCGAAAGAGCTGCTTTTTCTTGCAGTGATTTAATAAAGGAGTCACTGCTTTTTTATTTAAGTCGCTCCAGTCAGATCCTATGCAGAGCGCAGCAGAGATTATTTTATCATCGGCTGCTGTGCTCTACATAGGCAGTGACTGTGATGACAAAGTTCTCAGCATAATGATATGAGCTTTGTCACATACAGCTCTGGCAAAAATTAAGAGACCACCACATCAAATCCCTGTCATGGGCAGCCCAATCTCCAGACCTGAACCCCATTGAAAATATCTGGAATGTAATCAAGAGGTGTTAGGGCTAGCGGAACGCACCGAGTAAATAGATGAAGTTATTGGTGTGTTCGTAGCCCGGGGTCCACCGTGCAGGAGGAACCTGCTGCTAGCAAATGGCACTATAGGACGGTATAAGTGAACTCTGTTACTTCACAGAGTCTCCGACAAAAGAAAGCACTGCGCCCTGTTAGACTCCCAGGAGTACACAGCTAACTGCTGAGCTGATAGCAGTCAGTGGTCTTGCGAACACACAAACTCCTCACCGGAGGTGCCGGTATACTAGGGGCTTATTTCAGCTGGGGCCCTAAATACATACACACAAGACCACACTGGCGCAAAGCACATAACATAGATTGATACTAGCGCATGGCCGTGCGGTCATGCTAACCTTTTATAGCTGAGGCAATTACAGGACCTTCCCAGAAGGACCAATGGGAGGCTGCCACAGAACTTGAGCAACTTCAGGACCTTCCTAGAGGACCAATGGGAGTTGCTGCAGTACCTGAGCATGTGACCCTTGATCTCCAATGAGAGATCTTACCCTGGGTATGCTCAGAAGGGGAAAAGTAGGACTTGGTCCCAAAGACGTCTGCTCGCCGCTGACCAGTACTGGCTACAATGGCAGAAGCTGGAAAGGCAGCAGTAACCCTTTGCACAGTGTCAGACTGAGGCTACGTTCACATTTGTGTTGTTGGACGTTGCGTCGGGGTCGCAACGCACAACGCATGCAAAACACATGCAAAAACGCATTGTTTTGTGATGCATGCAACATGCTGCATCCTCTGTGCCCTGATGCTTGCGCCAAAAATGACGCATGAATCCCAAAACGCAAGACAACGCATGTCCATGCGCCCCCATGTTAAATATAGGGGCGCATGACGCATGCGTCTCTATGCGTCGCCGAACCTGTGCCCGACGCAACGCAAATGTGAACGTAGCCTGAGCGAGATGCTGGGACTGATGCCTCCGCTGAGCAGGCTCCACTGCGGCAAGAGAAGAATGGGAGAATGCAGCGGAGATGGCTCGAGATTCCCCCTGTGCAGAGGCAGGAACTCGACCCTTAACAAGATGATGATGGATAGTCACAAGCCATCAAACAAAGAAGAACTTAAATTGTTGCGGCAGGAGCAGTGTGAAAGACTGGTGGAAAGCATGCCAAGAGGCATGAAAACTGTGAATAAAAATCATGGTTATTCCACAAAACATTGATTTCTGAACTCTTCCTGAGTTAAAACTTTAGTATTGTTGTTTCTAAATGATTATGAACTTCTTTTCTTTGCATTATTTGAGATCTGAAAGCATTGTTGTTTTTTTTTTCTAATTTTGACCATTTCTCTTTTTCAGAGAAAAAATATACAAAATGTATTGATTGGAAATTCGGAGACATGTTGTCAGAAGTTTATAGACTAAAAGAACAATTTACATTTTACTCAAAAATATACCTATAACGAGAAAAATCAGACAAACTGAACATTTTGCAGTGGTCTCTTCATTTTTGCCAGAGCTGTAGGTTGTTGCCTATGCAGAGGACAGCAGCAGATGACAAACTAATTTCTACTGTTGCACCCTAGACAACAAGGAGGCTTAGCAGCTAATAAGTATAATATCATATCATGTATTGCACTGCCTCTCTTTCTTTCTTGTAAATTTGTAAGAGTATGAGAGCACTAGAGGGCAGGCAATGTGATTAAAGTTTAATAGTTATGTCTGGTGAATATGGATGGGTGTAACAAACTGTCGTTGGTTTAAAGTAGTTCTCCACTCCACCATTACATTTCATCCTGTTAAAGGGAATCTGTCAGTAGTATCAACCTTACTAAACCGTCTATGTGTGCAAGTAGGTCATATGGAACTGATAAAATGATATCTTTATATCTGCAATCAGAAGTCATATTTCAGAAAAATTCTGTTTTTTTTTTAAATATGTAAATGAGTTGCTAATATCTATGAGCCAGACATAGATCTCCCTGAGAATCTGCCCCCAGAGATAATTATTATAAACTAGATGGTAGCCTGATTCTAACGCATCGGGTATTCTAGAATATGTATGTAGTTTATTTATGAAGATTTTAGAATAATACATTGAAAACACAGGATATGGCCAACCGCGACCAATTAGCGAACCGTGCTTCAAATCCCGTGCCAAATTGCGGTCGGACTGCGTCTGTCGCTGATTGTTCGCAGCTGGCCACATAGTATATAGCACAGCCATGTAGTATATAACAGCCCACATAGTAAATAGCACAGCCACGTAGTACATAGCACAGCCATGTAGTATATTGCACAGCCACGTAGTATATAGCATAGCCACGTAGCATATAACAGCCCACATAGTAAATAGCACAGCCACGTAGCACATAGCACAGCCACGTAGTATATAACACAGCCCAAGGACTATATAGCACAGCTCATGGATTGTATAACAGCCCACATAGCATATAACACAGCCACGTAGGCTATAACAGCCCACGTAGCATATAACACAGCTCACGTAGTATATAACAGCCCACGCACGCAGTATATAATGCAGCCCACGTAGTGTATAACACAGCCCACTTAGTGTAAAACACAGCCCATGTAGTGTATAACACAGCCCACGTAGTATATGACAGCCCACGTAGTGTATAACACAGCCCTCATAGTATATAGCACAGCCCACATAGTATATAGCACAGCCACATAGTATATTGCACAGCCCACGTAGTATATAGCACCGCCACATAGTATATTGCACAGCCCACATAGTATATTGCACAGCCCACGTAGTATATAACAGCCCATGTAGTGTATAACACAGTCACATAGTATATTGCACAGCCCACGTAGTATATTGCACAGCCCACGTAGTATATTGCACAGCCCACGTAGTATATAGCAATGTGGGCATCATATCCCTGTTAAAAAAATAATTAAAATAAAAAACAGTTATATACTCACCTTCCGTTGGCCCCCCGATTCCAGGCGAAGCGAGACCGCTACGTCATCATCTCGCGAGATCGCAATGCATGGAGCGGTTACCGGAGCGTCGCGAGGAGCGGGAAAGGCCTGCTCTGGATCCGAGGGGCCGACGGACGGTGAGTATATAATGATTTTTTATTTTTTTAATTATTTTTAACAGATCTTTTTACTATTGAAGCTGCATAGGCAGAAGCAAAGTGGATATACTTCAGTCCTGTTAGTTTGTCGTATGTCAGCCAGCCACTTTCTGTCACTTAGATTGCGTTGTTATATACACTGGGCCTGAGTTTTGGTTCAGTCTCCCAAAAAAAAGGGAGATTCAAATTCTCATAAAGTGGATATACTTCAGTCCTGTTAGTTTGTCGTTTATCAGCCAGCCACTTTCTGCCACTTACATTGTGTTGTTTTATGCACAGGGCCTGAGTTTTGGTTCTGTCTCCCCCCCAAAAAAGTGAGATTCAAATTCTCACAAAATGGATATACTTCAGTCCTGTTAGTTTGTCGTATATTAGCCAGCCACTTTCTGCCACTTACATTGTGTTGTTTTATGCACAGGGCCTGAGTTTTGGTTCAGTCTCCCAAAAAAAAAGGAGATTTAAATTCTCAACAAGTTTATATACACCTTCTACCTTGTTTTACAGTACCATATAACGGTTGTTATTTTGGTTACATTTTGCCAAAAAATGAGGAAGTCTGGTGGAAGAGCCCGTGGGCGGTGGTTGCCAGCTGGTACTGATGGTGGTGGTGATGCATCTGGTGGTAGTGGCAAAAGCACAATAGCATCTAAGGCTGGAGGTGTTGAGTCAGCGTCATCGTCTGGCTACACAAGGCCTCGAAGGCTCCCTTATCTGGGAGTAGGAAAACAGCTTTTAAAGCCGGAGCAGCAGGAAAAAGTTTTGGCTTTCCTTGCTGACTCAGCCTCTAGCTCTTTTGCCTCCTCTTCAGAAAGTTCCAAATATAACAGCAGTGAGTCGTCAGTGGATTTTTCCGGTCAGGAACAAGACGTTTCCTTGTGTCCTTCACCCAAACCAAAAGTGAAGGATGCGTCAGGCAACACTACAGGTTACTCCATGGAGCTCTTCACACATACCGTGCCTGGGTTAGAAAGGGAAATTGTTAACTGCCCATTACAAGATGAATCGGACATGGAGTGCACTGATGCACAGCCACAGCTAGATTATTATGCTGTTCCATTGACTCAGATCACTACATTGCCCTCGCAGTGTACTGATCCAGAATCTGACCCTGATGAGACTATGGTACCCCGTCCCGAACGCTATAGCACCTTACACGGTGACACAGAGGAAGGTGCACATGACATTGAAGAGGAGGTGATAGATGACCCAGTTGTGGACCCAGATTGGCAGCCATTGGGGGAAGAGGGTGCCGCTGCCAGTAGCTCAGAAGCCGAGGAGGATGATCCGCAGCAGCCATCTACATCGCAACAGCTGTCATCCAGCAGGCCTATATCTGGCCAAAAACGTTTGTCAAAAACAAAAACAGTTTTAGGACAGCGTGGCCATCCGGTGAAAGTAGCACAGAGTGCAATGCCTGAAAAGGTATTCCATAGTAGGAAGAGTGCAGTGTGGCAATTTTTTAACCAAGATCCGAATGATCAGTCAAAAGTTATCTGTAAGAAATGCTCAAAGTCATTTAGCAGAGGGAAGAATCTTCAAAATTTAAATGCAACGTGCATGCTTAGACATTTAACCAGCATGCACTTGCAAGCCTGGACTAACTACCAAACGTCCCGTACCGTTGGTACACCTGCTCAGAATGAAGGTTGTCAGCAATGCTACATTGCTTCCCTCACTGTAAGCCCACCGGTTAGGACACCACCAGCAGCAAATGTGGAGGTATCGTCGCAAGGCCAAAGCAGTCAGGGAATCACAAGGTTATTGTTAGGAAACACTGTATATAGGCCAAAATCAAGAATACCATCACCAACCCTCTCTCAATCCACCATGTCCACCACCACCACCGCTAGTTCCACCATATGCAGCTCTCCAGTCCAGCTCACCCTACAAGAGGCTTTCGTTAGGAAAATAAAGTACTCATCCTCTCATCCGCGTACACAGGGTTTGAACGCCCACATTGCTATACTAACCTCGTTAGAGATGATGCCCTACCGGTTGGTTGAAAGCAAAGCATTCAAAGACCTGGTGGCCTATGCAGTACCATGCTATGACCTACCCAGTCGGCACTTCTTTGCAAGAAAAGCCATCCCAGCCCTCCACCAGCATGTCAAAGACCGCATTGTCCATGCACTGAGGCAGTCAGTCAGTGGAAAGGTGCACCTCACAACAGATGCATGGACCAGTAGGCATGGCCAGAGACGTTACGTGTCCATCACGGTGCACTGGGTTAATGTGGTGGATGCAGAGTCCACAGGGGACAGCCATAGTGGGACAGTTCTGCCTAGCCCATGGTCTAGGAAACAGTTGGCTGTAGGCGTTCTCCACCCCTCCTCCTCCTCCAGAAGTGAAAGCTCGTCCACAGAGCGCAGTCGCACGACCACTCCATCTGCAGCTGCCAGTGTTGCACACGAGGTGTCCCATTATCGAACAGCTAGTAGTAAGCATCAGCAGGCTGTGCTACAAATGAAGTGTTTGGGCGACAACAGACACACCGCGGAAGTATTGGCCAAGTACTTGCAGCAACAAACTCAGTCATGGCTGGGCAGTGTAAATCTTGAGGCAGTCAAGGTAGTCAGTGATAACGGAAGGAATTTTATGGCTGCCATAGCCCTTTCAGAACTTAAACACATACCTTGCCTGGCTCACACCTTGAACCTGGTGGTGCAGTGCATCCTCAAAAATTATCCAGAGTTACCAGCCCTGCTCCTGAAGGTGCGAAACTTTGCTTGCACATCTGCCAGTCGCCCGTACACTCCAGCCGTATGCTGAACCATCAGCGATCACTGAATCTTCCCCAGCACCGCCTAATAATCGACGTTGCAACAAGGTGGAACTCCACATTGCACATGGTTCAGAGGCTGTGCGAACAGAGGCATGCTGTAATTAATTTGTGGGAGGATACACATACACGGGCAGGCACTTAGATGGCAGACATGGAGTTGTCTGGTGTGCAGTGGTCAAAGCTACAAGACCTCTGTCAAGTCCTTCAGTGTTTTGAGGAATGCACACGGCTGGTAAGTGCAGATGACGCCATCATAAACATGAGCATCCCACTAATGCATCTGCTGATGCAAAGTTTGACGCACATTAAGGAGCTGGCGTCTGCAGCCGAGGAGGAGGGAAGCCTTGATTACAGTCAGCCATTGTCTGCTCAGGGAACTCTCCTGGATGAGGTGGCAGATGAAGAGGAGGAGGAGCAGCATGATGGGGATGAATATTTATGGGAGGAGGATGCTTCTCAGGGGGCAATAGAAACTGGTGGCGTTGCAAGGTCAGGTTCAGGGTTTTTGCGGGACACAAGTGATGTTGATTTGCAAGAAAGTGCTCCTCAACCCAGCACAAGCAGTGAATTGACACCTGGAACATTGGCCCATATGGCTGAGTATGCCTTGCGTATCCCAAAAAGGGACCCCCCCATTATCAAAATGATGACCGATGACGATTACTGGTTGGCCTGCCTCCTGGATCCACTATATAAAGGAAAATTACAAAATATCATGCCACATGAGAACCTTCAGCAAATATTGGCTACCAAACAAGCAACTCTTGTAGACCGTTTGGTTGAGGCATTCTCAGCACGCAGCGGCGGTGTTGGTTCTCACACGAGCCGTAGGGGGCAACATGGCAGAGGTGTAGAGGTGCACAAATCCGAAGTGGTGTTGGACAGAGGGGTTTTATGACCAGGTTGTGGAGTGATTTCGCAATGACCGCTGACATGACAGGTACTGCTACATCGATTCAAAGTGCCATGAGACAGCATTTGTCCAGTATGGTTACGCACTACTTTTCCTCCCTTATTGATGTTCTCCCTCACAGGTCATTCCCCTTTGATTACTGGGCATCTAAAATAGACACCTGGCCTGAATTGGCAGAATATGCATTACAGGAGCTTGCATGCCCTGCTGCTAGTGTGCTATCAGAAAGAGTCTTCAGTGCTGCTGGTTCAATACTGACCGAAAAAAGGACACGTCTGGCTACCCAGAATGTTGATGATCTAACCTTCATTAAAATGAACCAATCATGGATTTCAAATTATTTTGCCCCACCTTCACCTGCTGACACGTAGCTTGCCTGAAAAATGTCTTGCTTTTGGCCTCCTCTTACTGACTGCTCCAATTCCTCCATTTGCAGCTGCTGAATGTCCACCATAGGCCATTTTTATACCTCCCTAAATGGGCTGATTCCCCCCACAGGGCCATGGGGACCACCTGGCGCAAGCACCCGTGCGAGTGCCGTTTGCCTGGACAGGTGCATTGGCCCACTCTTGGGCGACGGCACTGGCACAGGGTCCCTCATAGTACAATGAAGTGTCTCTGATGGTGGTGGTGTACAACCAACGTCAGACACACCGTCGTAATATGAGGGGCCCTGTGCTAGTACCACCGCCCACGAGAGTGTTCCCCCCCAGCTTGAACAGTGCTGTACCACTTGCAATACTTACCTCTACCTGCTCCACCACTGTGTAGTCTGTGCTGTTAAATCCTTCAATGGCACTGCCAATACAAATTTTTGAAATGATAGATGATAGTTAAAATATACAGGGGCCCTGGCCTCCATTTAGACCAGTTAATACTTTGCGCCTACTACCACTGTCTGCTACTCAGCAGAGGAGCCCACCCCTGTACCTAGCTATGCCACCTGTATATTTATGAACAATTTTTTGTCAGACATTTAGCCCACTTTATTATTTGGGCCTACTAACTTAGTCTGCTACTCATTACAATTTTCCGACACTGAGCAAAGCAATGTCACCTGTTTATTTATGAACAATTTTTTTGGCAGACATTTAGTCCACTTTATTATTTGGGCCTACTAACTGTGTCTGCCACTCATTACAGTTTTCCTCCACTGAACAAAGCAATGCCACCTGTTTAATCCTGTTACCAATTTTGAACTGCATTTAGCCTACTTTATTATTTGGCCTATATCTGTGTTTCCTCCTCATCCTGCCCATTGCCCAGCCACTGCTAGATGAGTCTGCTGGTACATTCACCCAGACCACTACATTCGCCTTGCACTCTACACAGCCAGAATATGACCCTGCTGAAAGTCAGGTTCCCCTTCCCGCATACCATACCACCTTACACGGGGACAAAGAGGAAGGTGCAGATGAAAGTGCAGATTCCTTCATCAGGTGGGGGGCATACTCGTTGGAGACATCACTGGCACAGGGCCCCTCATAGTACACAAAAAGTGTCTCTGCCAGTGGGAGGCGCCACCCGCCATCAAACACACCGCCGTACTATGAGGGGCCCTATGCCAGTGCCAACAAGTGGGCCCCCCCGCTTGCCCAGGATCACAGCACTTGCAAAGTTGAAATACTTACCTCTCCCTGCTCCACTGCAGTGACGTATTCTGCATTTCCTGGGCCCACGAAAATCTTGAGCCAGCCCTACCCCCCCACAACTTTAGCCAAATGACCCCCAGTTTTCAATGCCTAACTATTATTACAAAGTAAATTAAGATTGACAAGCTTAACGCCTTAATGACAGCCAATACGTCTTTTAACTGACCTGACATATAAGAAAATAGCCTCCCCATACAGGTAACAATCCAGCATCTGTCGGTTGTGCACTATAGCTGACAACTTTATGCATCAGCCACGATCAGTGTTTGCACCGTCCAAATCTGTTTAAAGGGAACCTGTCACCCCGTTTTTTCAGTAGGAGATAAAAATACCGTTAAATAGGGCCTGAGCTGTGCTTTACAATAGGGTATTTTTGTCCCCTGATTCCCTACCTATGCTGCCGAAATACCTTACAAAAGTGTCCTTTTTCGCCTGTCAATCAGGCTGGTCAGGTCAGATGGGCGTGGTCACAGCGCTGTTTCTCCCCCACATCTTGCTTAAGTTCCCGTTGGTGGCGTAGTGCTTCTCGCATGCGCAAGTGCCGAATGCACTGCGCAGCTATAGAAAAAGAGCGCGCTCGCCGCTATTCAGCGGTTTCTCGGTGTGCGCGGCCATCTTCCTGAGGCCGCGCGTGCGCAGGTGGAGTCTCCTGCTTCCCGGGGCTTCAGGAAAATGGCCGCGGGATGCCGCGCATGCGCAGATGGACATCGCGGCGGCCATTTTCCTGAAGCCGAGATTCGAACTTGGCTTCAAGAAAATGGCCGCCGCGATGTCCATCTGCGCACGCGCGGCATCCCGCGGCCATTTTCCTGAAGCCCCGGGAAGCAGGAGACTCCACCTGCGCACGCGCGGCCTCAGGAAGATGGCCGCGCACACCGAGAAACCGCTGAATAGCGGCGAGCGCGCTCTTTTTCTATAGCTGCGCAGTGCATTCGGCACTTGCGCATGCGAGAAGCACTACGCCACCAACGGGAACCTAAGCAAGATGTGGGGGAGAAACAGCGCTGTGACCACGCCCATCTGACCTGACCAGCCTGATTGACAGGCGAAAAAGGACACTTTTGTAAGGTATTTCGGCAGCATAGGTAGGGAATCAGGGGACAAAAAATACCCTATTGTAAAGCACAGCTCAGGCCCTATTTAACGGTATTTTTATCTCCTACTGAAAAAACGGGGTGACAGGTTCCCTTTAACCCCTTAGATGCTGCTGTAAATAGTGACTACATCATTATATATGGTTAACAGAGTGTGGGGGCTTCCTCTTTATCCCAATTGGTGCCCTCAGATCATGATTGTTTGGTCCTGATGTTTGTCATGGCAATTCATGACCAAATGGCGGCCTTAGAGTCTGACGGTTGTAGTAGTCTGTTCAGAAGTTAGAGACATTTAGGTGGTAAAAATACACATTTTCATTTCTGTCATACCACTTTGCATTAATTCCTGAAAAGCACCTGAAGGGTTAATAAACTACCTGACAGCAGTTTTCGATATGTCAGGGGGTGCTGTTTTTAAAATGGTATCACGTTTGTGGGTTTCCGAATATATGAGACCCCTAAAGTCACTTCAAACATGGATAAGTCCCTAAAAAAATTACTTTAGTAAATTTCCTTGAAAAAATAAAAAAAATTGGTGCTACATTTTTAAACCTCCTAAAATGCTAACAAAATAAAATAACATTTTACAAATGGTGCTGCTGTAAAGCAGACATGTGGGAAATGTGATTTATTAATGGTTTGCTGTGGTATGACTATCTGGATTAAAGGGATAATCATTCAAATTTTGAAAATTGCTAATTTTTTAACATTTTTCTCAAATTTTTGATATTTTTTTTATAAAGAAACACAAAACATATTGACCTAAATTTACCATTATCATAAAGTATAATGTGTCACGAAAAAAACAGTCTCAAAATCACTGGGATTTGTTGAAGCGTTGCAGAGTTATTACCACATAAAGTGACACTGGTCAGATTTCAAAAATTTGGCTCCGTCACTAAGGGGTTAAGTTATAAGAATTGATGTTTTTGGCATTAAAATGGGCACAGTAGGTGTTTTCCTATCCTCCATTCACTGCCGACTTTGATTCCCCATTGACTTGCATTGGGTTTCGTGTTTCAGTCGGCCCCCGACTTTTCGCAATAATCGGCCGATTTCACCCGACCCGACTTTTGACAAAGTCGGGTTTCGCTAAACCTGACTCGATCCGAAAAAAGTAAAAGTCCCTCAACTCTAGTCGTGGCTGTTTTGCCGCGACCAATCAGCGACTTGGGATTTCCGGGACAGAGAGAAAGACAGACAGAAGAACGGAAGTGACCCTTAGACAATTATATAGCAGATGAAAGGGGGGGTTACCAGTGTGAGACATGCAGTGACTGAGAGTCTGCTTTCCTGATCTACATGTCTCACTCTTGTCATGCTCCTGGATTCAATCCCTTGAGCTTGTGTTCTGTGGTCGGCTGCTCTTTCTGCTGAGCCACAGGAGATGTAGCTTTTCTCTTGTTGTCTGGGCTCTGCTATTCTGGCTGCATTTTGTCTAGCTTAGCACAGGTGTTTTCATTTGTGTGCCTATCACCTTTTGGGTGCAACTTTATACTTTGTCCCCTTGCAAATGTTTCCTGCTAGTGGTATATTCAGTTGGATATTCTGACATTTTATTAATTTGGAGCCAGTCTGTGAGATTCCAGCTAGGGATTTTCGTTTTACTGTTTCTTTGTTATACTTTGCACCTAGCTTCCGTTTAGCTTTAGGAAGTAGGCTGTATATTTGATAACAGAACTTGCTTTATTCTTTGTTTGATATATCATTATTTACTTTACGCACTCTGACATTTTTGCCATTTTTCCTTTGGTCAGCACGTTTCTCCTCTTTAAGGTAATCCACACTCTGCACTGTCCTCTGGTTCTTTAGGAGGAACATGAAGCATCTCAACGGCCATTTAGGCAAACTAGGTCCAAGTTGTCATCTCTAAGTCTGTGGTTAGGGCTATCTCTGCACCAGCAAGCACCACTAGAGACTATCAGGATACTAATCTGTACAGGAACCAGCAGGGTCAGTTGCAGTTTTTAATATATTACCAATTTTCCCAAGTGAGTTTCTATACAAGCAAAGGTTCTACAACACCTAAAACTGTCTTCTCAGACTAACCTAAATTTGCCAGATTGACGGGGACCAAAATAAGTCTTTCATTTTTCTTTCTTCATGTAAGGCCGGTTTCACATTAGCGTTTTGAGGAGCTGCGAAAGGCTGCGGACTTCCTCCGTGAAGCCCCGCCCTCAGCCGCACCTCCACCGGTAGCTCTGCCTACTTCTGCATGTGGCCTGCATGCGGCCTGCGTACCTATCTTTAACATTAGGTACGCAGGTCGTGCGGCTGTATGCGGATGCTTCCGCATGCATCGTTTTGATGATGCGGTGACAAGCGTAGGACGCAGCTGGTTGCAATTTCTTTTTTCTCTGCATCGTCAAAACGACGCATGCGGAAACATCCGCATACACCCGCACGACCTGCATACCTAATGTTAAAGATAGGTATGCATGCCACATACAGGCCGCAGGCAGAAGTAGGCAGAGCTAGCGGCGGAGGTGCGGCCAAGGGCGGGGCTTCACGGAGGAAGTCCGCAGCCCTCCGCAGCTCCTCAAAATGCTAGTGTGAAACTAGCCTAAGTTGTTTTTTCATCTCCTTCCTGTTTCATCTGGAAGTGAGAGACATCCTGGACTGACCCCACTCTCTGTAGTCAATTTTGCTATGAACTTACCAATAGGATAAGAGATATGATGACTTATGATGTAGAAAATAATCTCCAGCGTTGATTAGGAAAGGAAAATTTCACATTAATTTATTGTATATCCTTTAAAAGTGACATATTGATTTCACCAGCAAGGAAACCCAGAGGGCACAAACCGACACGTTTCGCCTAGGCAGACTTATTCATGGTCTGGTACAAAGTCACTCTGTTAAAACTTATATACACACCTTTAACACGACACCTGTGAGTCAACTAATTAGTGGGTGAGTCTAGATCTAAATAACCCTGCTTTGTCTGAAGAAATAGAGTGCATAATAGTTAAAGAGCAGAAAACACAAAAAAAGGCTCTGAAATGCAATAAGAAAAAATTACTAATTATATTGTACTATTAAATCTTGTCTTGTATTAAGACCTTGTAGAACTCTAGTTTGAAGTTTGAAAATCCAATAGGATTTTTCTTCTCAAATCACCACCTCCAAAAGGGCTTAAAAACTTTCTCTATCCCTGTGACTTGGAGGCATTTAGTATTCCCATTATGTACTTGTGAACAGTGCCTTGAAAATGCAGGTATATTTATCACTGTAGGGTCGACAGCATCTGAGAGATGCCTCCTGATGCGTTTCTTGAGCGGTCCTGATGTCCATCCAACATACTGAATCTTACACTCAATGCATGCTATGATGAATACCAATCCTATCCTATTGCAAGTGATAAAGATCTTTGTAGAAATTCTTGTCCTGTGATATGGGAGAAGAAAGTGACCGCTTTCTGAACATGAAAAAATATATAGAAAAACGTCAGCTCATCCATCTATCGGTCCTAGTATCCAAGCACGGAAGCTGCAGTGTAGCAGGAACAAGTGAATCATGAAGGTATAATTCAGCTCAGAAAGGTCTGATAAAAAAATGCTTTAAATCTTAATTAGAAAAATATCTTTCATAAAAAAAGTTACATATGTTAAAAAGCCGCAACTTCCATATGGGAATGTAATGTGGGCAGACGCGTTTCGAACAACAGTTCTTAGTCTTTGCAAAATAGGAAAGATATTTTTCTAATAAAGATTTAAAAAAAAAATTTATGGACCTTTCTGAGCTGGATTATACCTTCATGATACACTTTCTTAACATGGTTGCACACTTTACAAGGTGCAAGGGTGGTTTCACACTTGCGTTTTTGTCTGCAGCGCTTTTTTTCAAAAAAAGCATGCGTTTTTTTTTCCTATCTTTAACATTGAAAACGCATGCGTTTTTTTGTGTACGCGTTTGGTCGCGTTTTTTGACGCATGCGTTTTTTTACTGCATGTGTTCATTTTCTGAAATGCTACTTGAAGTATTTTTAGAAGCGTTTTTTGGACCAAAAAAAAACGCATGCGTTTTCATGCGTTTTTTTTGGGTCAAAAAATACATTGGAGTCAATGGGGACGCATGCGTTTTTTGGTGCATGCGTTTTTGCGGTAAAAAACGCATGCGTTTTTTTATTAAAAAACCAGAAAACACACTGATATGCCACCCCCCAACATAAAGGTGATAAAGGGAACCTAACCCTACCCCTAACCCTACCCCTAACCCTAACCCTACCCCTAACCCTAACCCTAAGGGATCCTAACCCTACCCCTAACCCTACCCCTAACCCTAACCCTAACCCTAAGGGATCCTAACCCTAATCCCTTTATGGTTAGGGTTAGGGGTAGGGTTAGGGTTAGGGGTAGGGTTAGGGTTAGGATCCCTTAGGGTTAGGGTTAGGGTTAGGGTTAGGATCCCTTAGGGTTAGGGGTAGGGTTAGGGGTAGGATCCCTTTAGGGTTAGGGTTAGGGTTATGATCCCTACCCCTACCCCTAACCCTAACCCTAACTGTTTCTGTTTATAGTGGGTTTCTTCCTTTTTTTTGATGATTGGCAGCTGTCACACATTTCTCAGCATGCATTTAAAAAACGCAAACGCATGTAAAAACGCATGTAAACGCTTCAAAACGCCGCGTTTTTTTCACCACATGCAAAAACGCATGCGTCAAAAAAACGCAGCGTTTACACGCGTTTACATGCGTTTTTTCACCATGCGTTTTTTTGCGTTTTTTACCGCAAAAACGCACCCCAAAAAACACCAATGTGAAACCAGCCTAAGACTGCATTTTAAAAAACCCTTAACCTTCGTTAGGCTACATAATTTTACAACGTTAACAGGCTGCAGAGGTACAATTGTACCTTCATATATACCTCCACTGTGATATTTGGCCAATATATTCTGGACCAAAACTGCAGAGATCTCACGAAATTTCAGCCCTCTACGGCTTTTCGAAAAAAAGTTATTGCAATTTTAAAAAACGGAATAGTTACAATTGTACCTACTCAGCCGGACGAAGGTTAAAGGAAAGCCATGTAGTATTTGCTTTATTATTATTATTTTGGAAAAAGCTTGGGGAAGGTATCCCTCCTAATGTGGGAGTTTTTATTTGTCATAAATCAGATGTCAGATTTTTTTAGGATGTTTGCAAGCTTTTTGTCTTTTTGGCAAATTTTTTTATTATAGCTACTATCTTCTGATATTGCGGACTATAGTACGTTGAAAATGTGATAGCTATACTATTATGATTATTAGTCTTTCTTTGTATTGTTAATTTTAGTAATATTTTTAGAGCTGTCTAGCAATGTGTCCCTGTCTATATGGTTAACTATAGACTCTGCTCTGTTTAGAGATTGGCTCATTTCTGTCTATACTGTGGCTAATAATTATTCTTTCTATAGCGCCAACATATTCCGCAGCACTTGACATTTTAGAGGGACCTGTACAGACAATAAAGACATTACAGAATAATAATATTACATAAATTCACAGATACCAAGAGGAATGAGGGCCCTGCTCGCAAGCTTACAATCTATGAGGAAAAGGGGAGACACGAGAGGTGGATGGTAACAATTGCTTTCATTATATGATCCCGCCATCAATGTAATAAATAGAGTATTGACATAACGCTGCATGAACCGGTCACCAGCCAGTATATCTACAGACATAGAGGGCTATCAACTGCATGGAGGGAGTGAACAGATGATGCAAGTGTTCTGATTGGAAGGAAATTTTGTATGGGAAAAACAGGAAGAGTTATATAAGTGAGGTTATGGGATAGGTCAGTCTAAAGAAATGCATTTTTAGGCCACACTTAAGTGTGGGTATTTGGGATTAATCATAGTGTCCTGAGTGATGCATTCCACAGAATTGGTGCAGCACGCGATAAGTCTTGGAGATGGGAGTGGGCAATTCGGATTATTGAGGATGTTAACCTTAAGTCATTAGCAGAACGGAGGGCACGGGTAGGGTGGTAGGCTGAGATAAGGAAGGAGATGTAGGGTGGTGCTGAATCGTGGAGCGCTTTGTGGGTGAGAATGATAAGGTTATATTGAACTCTGGAGTGGATGGGTAACCAGTGTAATGACTGGCACAGCGTAGAGGCATTGGTGTAGTGTTGGCGAGGAATATGATCCTGGGTGCAGCATTCAGGACAGATTGGAGAGGGGAGAGTTTAGTAAAAGGATGACTGATTATTAGAGAGTTGCAATAGTCCAGATGAGAATAAATAAGAGCTAGGGTAAGGGTTTTTGCAGAGTCAAAGATAAGAAAAGGTCGAAATCTAGAAATGTTTTTGAGATGAAGATGACCAGAGCGAGCCAGTGATCAGATGTAGGGAGTGAATGAAAGATCTGAATCATGTATGACCCCAAGACAGCGGGCATGTTGCTGGGGAGTAATGGTGGAGCCACACACAGAAATGGCAATATCGGGTATAGGTAGGTTATTGGAGGGAGGAAACACAACACAAAAAGATTAGTTTTGGACTGGTTCAGTTTTCTCACGGACGTGGTTTGTGGAACCACTGTGCCTTGGATTGCAGAGAGCCTGGAGGGGCGTGACTAAGTGAGCACTAGGCTCCCGATGAACGCCAGGTGCCACTCCAGGACAGACCAATGGATGCGCAGAAGCTGGACCCAGGGGACAGACTGGAGGGAGCAGCTGGCAGAGTTTGATTTAGAAAGCAGCAGACAGAGTTCGCATCAGAGTGCAGCAGACAGAGTTCACATCAGAGTGCAGCAGACAGAGTTCACATCAGAGTGCAGCAGACAAAGTTCGCACCAGAGTGCAGCAGACAGTGTTTGTATCAGAGTGCAACAGGCAGGATCTGCATCAGAGTGCAGCAGGAAGGATTTGCACCAGAGTCCAGCAGGCAGTGTTTGCATCAGAGTGCGGCAGGCAGGATCTGCATCAGAGTGCAGCAGGCAGGATTTGCACCAGAATGCAGCAGGCAGGATTTGCACCAGAGTGCAGCAGGTAGGATTTTCACAAAAAACATACAACTGTGCCCTTTATCTCTCCAAACATACCTATTTCTGCCCCCTCATTACCTCACTGTCCAACAATCCTAACTGTCTCTTTGACACTTTTCATTTCCTCCTCAATCTGAGATTAAAGGCCCTGATAATTTGGCCAATTAATTCAAAGAAAAAATCAACCATATCCGACAGTAAATTTTCTCCCAAACCCCTAATATCTTGCACAAGCCTCCCTCCACCATTGCATCTAGCTCACGCTCTGTATTTGAACCAGTCATGGAAAAAGAAGTGATCAGGCTACTTGCATCTTCTTACTCTACTACCAGCACCAGTGACCCTATTCCCTCACATCTCCACAAGTCCATTAACCCGTCATCTGAGTCTCCATCAGCTGCAGGGACTTAAACATAATATACGAGCATGCCCAAGATACTTGGAGAACACCTGAGCATACTCGGAAAACTCGAGTAACGAGCACACTCACTCATCACTAGTACTTATTTTTCCTCTCGGTCGACTGAGCCTGTTGATGCTTTTGCTGCCCTCAAGACAGCTTTTTCTAAAGCTCCTATCCTCAGTCAAAAAGATGTTGAGTTCTTTGTGACACATCTCCTTGATACTAAGAATGGTGATGTGGAAAAATTTTATGACAAGGATTATGAGGGAGAGTATGGGTTTGGTTACAGACTTGTCAGAAATCGACAGCAACATCACGTTAAATGTAAAAGTTTAGGTTAGGAGGAAATTGCTGGGGTCAGTGTCGGACTGGGGTGACAAGGGCCCACCAATAACATTGACTTTGGGGGGGAGCCCACTTTTCATCTGCATGCAAATATTATACTACCTTCGTTCACAAATATACCTATATCTCTATATAATAATAAACTGGGTAGCATGGTTAATGAATGATGAGATGCTGCTTTTTTCTGTACAGAGTGAATCAAGTGAATTATGCCAAGTACTGTCCGTACAGTGGGGTTGGGGGCCCAGGTCTACACAGGGGCCCACCGGGAGATTCCCCTGTTACCCTGTGAGCCAGTCCGAGCCTGGCTGGGGTTGATGCAAAAGATTTGCATGTGGGCCGCCTAGTGAGGGATTTCCGTCTGCTGCTGGGTATCTCTGCAGGTCCAGTGGCCCTTGGTAGGAGGGGGAGAGCTGTTATGCTCCTGGATTTAATCCCTTGAGCTTGTGTTCTGTGGTTGGCTTCTTTTTCTGCCGAGCCACAGGAGACACACCTTTTCTCTGAGTGTTTGGGTTCTGCTATTCTGGCTGCAGTCTGTGCAACTTAGCACAGGGATTTTCATTTGTATGCCTATCATCTTTTGGGTGCAGCTTTATTTTCTGTCCTCCAACGGGCATTTCCTGCTGGTGATAGATTTTGTTTTCTTCTGATATTCTATTGATGTTTGGAGCCAGTCTGTGAGATTGCAGCTAGGGATTTTCGCTTTACAGTTTCTTTGCTATACTTTGCACCTAGCTTCTTTAGGAAGTAGGCAGTATATTTGTTAACAGTACTTGATTTATTCTTTGCTTGGTATTTCACTATTTACTTTATTCACTCTGGGATCTTTTCTTTGTTCAGCACACTTCTCCTCTTGTAGGTAACTCAAATTCTGCTTTGCCCTCCAGTTCTTTAGGAGGAATGGGAAGCAATTCGGCGGCTGGATGTTTAGGCAGGTTAAGCCCGAATTGCCATCTCCTACTCTGTGGTTGGGGCTATCTCTGCATGTGCAAGCACCCTTAAGGACTATGGAGTCAGGATATCTTATCTGTACAGGAACAGGCAGAGTCTGCTGCAGTTTTTAGTTTCTGGCCTATTTTCCTGAGTGAGTTGCTACACAAGCATAACAACACTGGTAACTTCACCTTTAAAAAAAAAAATCTGTAGAGGCAGGTTATCAAGAAGATCATTAATATATTAAGAATAATGTGGATTTCCCTGGAATAAGACATCAGATCGCAGATATGAAGTTATCATTTTATTCAGCTTCCTATGACCTATATGCCAATATACAGTCATGGACAGAAATTTTGAGAATGAGACAAATATTAATTTTTCCAAAGTCTACTGCTTCATTTTTTCTAATGGCAATTTGCATATACTCCTGAATGTCAGAGTGATCAGCTTAACAGCAATTACTGTACTTGCAAAGTCAATATTTGCTCAGAAAATGAACTTTAACCCCCAAAACACATTTCAACATCATTGCAGCCCTGCCTTAAAAGGAGCAGCTAACATCGTTTTAGTGATTGCTCCATTAACACAGGTGTGGGTGTTGATGAGGACAGGGCTGGCAATCAATCAGACATGATTAAGTAAGAATGACATCACTGGACACTTTAACCCCTTAGTGACAGAGCCAATTTGGTACTTAATGACCGAGCCAATTTTTGCAATTCTGACCACTGTCACTTTATGAGGTTATAACTCTGGAACGCTTCAACGGATCCCGCTGATTCTGAGACTGTTTTTTCGTGACATATTGTACTTCATGTTAGTGGTAACATTTCTTCGATATTACTTGCGATTATTTATGAAAAAAATGGAAATATGGCGAAAATTTTTAAAATTTTGCAATTTTCAAACTTTGTATTTTTATGCCCTTAAATCAGAGAGATATGTCACGAAAAATAGTTAATAAATAACATTTGCCACATGTCTACTTTACATCAGCACAATTTTGGAAACAAAATTTTTTTTTGTTAGGGAGTTATAAGGGTTAAAAGTTGACCAGCAATTTCTCATTTTTACAACACCATTTTTTTTAGGGACCACATCACATTTGAAGTCATTTTGAGGAGTCTATATGATAGAAAATACCCAAGTGTGACACCATTCTAAAAACTACACCCCTCAAGGTTCTCAAAACCACATTCAAGAAGTTTATTAACCCTTTACGTGCTTCACAGGAACTGAAACAATGTGGAAGGAAAAAATGAACATTTAACTTTTTTTTGCAAACATCTTAATTCAGAACCATTTTTTTTATTTTCACATGTGTAAAAACAGAAATGTAACCATAAATTTTGTTATGCAATTTCTCCTGAATACGCCAATACCCCATATGTGGGGGTAAACCACTTTTTGGACGCACTGCAGAACTTAGAAGTGAAGGAGCGCCGTTTGACTTTTTCAATGCAGAATTGGCTGGAATTGAGAAGGGACGCCATGTCACATTTAGAGAGCCCCTGATGTGCCTAAACAGTGGAAACCCCTCAAGTGACACCATTTTGGAAACTAGACCCCTTAAGGAATTTATCTAGATGTGTGGTGAGCACTTTGAACCCTCAAGTGCTTCACAGAAGTTTATAACGTAGAGCCGTGAAAATAAAAAATCGCTTTTGTTTACACAAAAATGATCTTTTCGCCCACAAATTCTTATTTTCACAAGGGTAACAGGAGAAATTAGACCACAAAAGTTGTTGTGCGATTTCTCCTGAATACGTCGATACCCCATATGTGAGGGTAAACCACTGTTTGGGTGCACTGCAGAGCTTGGAAGTGAAGGAGCGCCGTTTTACTTTTTCAATGTAGAATTGGCTGGAATTGAGATTGGACGCCATGTCGTGTTTGGAGAGCCCCTGATGTGCCTAAACAGTGGAAACCCCCCACAAGTTACACCATTTTGGAAACTAGACCCCTTAAGGAACTTATCTAGATGTGTGGTGAGCACTTTGAACCCCCATGTGCTTCACAGAAGTTTATAACGTAGAGCCCTGAAAAAAAAAAATCGCATTTTTTCTACAAAAATGATTTTTTGCCCACAAATTTTAATTTTTACAAGGGTAACAGGAGAAATTAGACCACAAAAGTTGTTGTGCAATTTCTCCTGAGTATGTCGATACCCAATATGTAGGGGTAAACCACTGTTTGGGCGCACCGCAGAGCTTGGAAGAGAAGGAGTGCCGTTTTACTTTTTCAATGTAGAATTGGCTGGAATTGAGATCGGACGCCATGTTGCGTTTGCAGAGCCCCTGATGTGCCTAAACAGTGGAAACCCCCCACAAGTGACACCATTTTGGAAACTAGACCCCTTAAGGAACTTATCTAGATGTGTGGTGAGCACTTTGAACCCCCATGTGCTTCACAGAAGTTTATAACGTAGAGCCGTGAAAAAAAAAAATCGCATTTTTTCTACAAATATGATCTTTTTGCCCACAAATTTTTATTTTCACAAGGGTAACAGGAGAAATTAGACCACTAAAGTTGTTGTGCAATTTCTCCTGAGTACGTCGATACCCAATATGTGGGGGTAAACCACTGTTTGGGCGCACCGCAGAGATTGGAAGAGAAAGAGTGCCGTTTTACTTTTTCAATGTAGAATTGGCTGGAATTAAGATCGGACGCCATGTCGCGTTTAGAGAGCCCCTGATGTGCCTAAACAGTAGAAATCCCCCACAAGTGACCCCATTTTGGAAACTAGACCCCCCATGGAACTTATCTAGATGTGTGGTGAGAACTTTGAATGCCCAAGTGCTTCACAGAAGTTTATAATGCAGAGTCGTGAAAATAAACAATATTTTTTATTCCACAAAAAAGATTTTTTAGCCCCCAAGTTTTTATTTTCACAAGGGTAACAAGAGAAATTGGACCCCAAAAGTTGTTGTCCAATTTGTCCTGAGTATGCTGGTACCCCATATGTGGGGGTAAACCACTGTTTAGGCGCACGGCAGAGCTCGGAAGGAAGGAGCGCCGTTTTGGAATGCAGACTTTGATAGAATGGTCTGCGAGCATTATGTTGCGTTTGCAGAGCCCCTGATGTACCTAACCAGTAGAAACCCTCCACAAGTGACCCCATTTTGGAAACTAGACCCCCCAAGGAACTTATCTAGATGTGTGATGAGAACTTTGAATGCCAAATCGCTTCACAGAAGTTTAGAATGCAGAGTCGTGAAAATAAAAAAAAAAAATTTTTTCACAAAAAAGATATTGTAGCCCCCAAGTTTTTATTTTCACAAGGGTAGCAGGAGAAATTGGACTGCAATAGTTGTTGTCCAATTTATCCCAAGTACGCTGATGCGCCATATGTGGGGGTAAACCACTGTTTGGGCGCACGGCAGAGCTCGGAAGTGAAGGAGCGCCGTTTTGGAATGCAGACTTTGATAGAATGGTCTGTGGGCATTATGTTGCGATTGCAGAGCCCCTGACAGGCTCGGACTGGCCCACCGGGGAACCGGAGGATCCTCCGGTGGGCCCTGACACTGGCATCTGCTGGCAGGGCCTCCCCCAGCTCCAGGGCCCTCCCCCCGCTCCAGGGCCCCCCCGCCGCCGCCCGCCCGCTCGCTCGCTCGCTCGCCTGCTCGCCTTGAATACTCACCCTGCCTGCTCCAGCGATGGTCTTGGCGTCTGCACTGCATGAGCGGTCACGTGACACCGCTCATTAAGATCATGAATATGCGCATATTCATGATCTTAATGAACGGTGTCACATGACCGCTCAAGCAGGAAGAAGGTGCTGCGCCGGCGCCGCCGCCTGGAGTCGGGACAGAGCGCGAGGGATGTCGGCACGGCCGTGCAGTGGGAAGACAGGTGAGTATGAGGGACGGGGGAACAAGGGGGGGGATGAAGGAGGACATAAGCCGGCGCGCCGAGCAGGAGCAGGAGCGGAGATATGCAGGCTGCATACAGGGGGGAATATGAGCCATGCAGGGGGGGATATAAGCCATGCAGGGGGGAATATGAGCCATGCAGGGGGGGATATGAGCCATGCAGGGGGGAATATGAGCCATGCAGGGGGGGATATGAGCCATGCAGGGGGGGATATAAGCCATGCAGGGGGGAATATGAGCCATGCAGGGGGGAATATGAGCCATACAGGGGGGAATATGAGCCATGCAGGGGGGAATATGAGCCATGCAGGGGGGGATATAAGCCATGCAGGGGGGAATATGAGCCATGCAGGGGGGAATATGAGCCATGCAGGGGGGAATATGAGCCATGCAGGGGGGGATATAAGCCATGCAGGGGGGAATATGAGCCATGCAGGGGGGGATATAAGCCATGCATGGGGGGAATATGAGCCATGCAGGGGGGAATATGAGCCATACAGGGGGGAATATGAGCCATGCATACAGGAGGGGTAATATGAGCTATGTATATGGGATAGGAGGGAGATGAGCCATGCATACAGGAGGGGGGTCATTATACAGTATGGAGCATCATGTGTGGCCGTTATACAGTATGGAGCATCATGTGTGGCCGTTATACAGTATGGAGCATCATTTGTGGTCATTATACAGTATTGAGCATTATGTGGGATCATTATACAGTATGGAGCATCATGTGTAGCCATTATACAGTATGGAGCACCATGTGTGACCATTATACAGTATGGAGCATCATGTGTGGCCGTTATACAGTATGGAGCATCATTTGTGGTCATTATACAGTATGGAGCATCATGTATGGCCGTTATACAGTATGGAGCATCATTTGTGGTCATTATACAGTATTGAGCATTATGTGTGGCCATTATACAGTATTGAGCATTATGTGGGATCATTATACAGTATGGAGCATCATGTGCGGCCGTTATACAGTATGGAGCATCATGTGTGGTCATTATACAGTATGGAGCATTATGTGGGATCATTATACAGTATGGAGCATCATGTGCGGCCGTTATACAGTATGGAGCATCATTTGTGGTCATTATACAGTATTGAGCATCATGTGTGGTCATTATACAGTATGGAGAACTGTGTGGCCGTTATACACTATGGAGCATCATTTGTGGTCATTATACAGTATTGAGCATCATGTGCAGTCATTATACAGTATGGAGCACTGTGTGGCCATATTTTTTTGTTTATAATTATTGTATATAAAACAGTGTGATCAGCAGTGCTAAATGGCTGCGGTTGGGACGTGGATATGGGTGTGACTAGTTGTGAAATGGGTCTAGTCAGAGGCGTGGCCTAAAATTTGCCGCGGCGCACTACGCGCGCCGCAAACTTTATACCTCCTTCCCTTCTTCAAAAGTTGGGAGGTATGGTACCACATTTGCCAGATCACGGCAAGTGCCGCAAATCCCATAGAGAATGACTGAGGCCGAACGCAGTGTTGCCATAAGTGATCCGTTACGCGGCAGATGCAGAAAAACTGCCGGATCTGCTGCAAAAGGCGACTTTCACATCAGCGATTTTTGCCAAAGTCACTGCCGATAGTGTCATACTCACCAAAAGGGGAGGCAGCGCTAAAAGTGCCTAGGGCAGCAGAAACTCTAAATACGGCCCTGGGGGGCTACATTATATTCTGTGGGGGGACTGCATTATACTCAAGGTACTACATTATATTATGGGGGCTACATCATACTATATGAGGGGTTACAGTATACTCTATGGGGGGCTGCATTATATTCTGTGGTGGGGCTGCATTATTCTCTCAGGGGACTACATAATATTATGGGGGCTACATCATACTATATGAGGGGGCTACAGTATACTCTATGGGGGGGCTGCATTATATTCTGTGGTGGAACTGCATTCTCTCAGGGGACTACATTATATTCTGTGCTGGGTGGCATTATACTATATGAGGGGGGGCTGCATTATACCCTATGGGGGTGCTACATTATATTCTATGGTGGGGACTGTGTCATACCTGAGAGGGTTGCATTATATTTTGTGGGGTGCTGCATTATATTCTATGAGAGGGGACTGCATTATATTTTATGAGGGGGCTACATTATATTCTGTGAGGGGGCTACCCCAACCCTTGCTACATTATTAAGACGTGAACTACCTTATATTATACCCTGATATTAGCGCTTTTTACCGCACAATTGGTGGTCTTGTATCTATTTCTATGTAGCTACATAGTGGGCCCCAAGAATTATTATTATTATTATTATTATACATTTTTATAGCGCCATTTATTCCATGGCGCTTTACATGTGAATACGGGGCAAATATAGACAAATACATTAAACATGAGCAGATAACAAGGCACACGAGTACATAAGGAGGGAGGACCCTGCCCGCGAGGGCTCACAGTCTGCAGAATGATTTTCTCTGGTGGGCCCAAGGTGCTCCAGTCCGACGCTGGCCCCTGATGTACCTAAACAGTAGTAGCCCCCCACAAGTGACCCTATTTTGGAAACTAGACCCCCCAAGGAACTTATCTAGATGTGTGGTGAGAACTTTGAATGACCAAGTGCTTCACAGAAGTTTAGAATGCAGAGTCGTGAAAATAAAAAATATTTTTTTTTTTCACAAAAAAGATATTGTAGCCCCCAAGTTTTTATTTTCACAAAGGTAACAGGAGAAATTGGACTGCAATAGTTGTTGTCCAATTTATCCCGAGTACGCTGATGCGCCATATGTGGGGGTAAACCACTGTTTGGGCGCACGGCAGAGCTCGGAAAGGAAGGAGCGCCGTTTTGGAATGCAGACTTTGATAGAATGGTCTGTGGGCGTTATGTTGCGTTTGCAGAGCCCCTGATGTACCTAAACAGTAGTAACCCCCCACAAGTGACCCCGTTTTGCAAACTAGACCCCCCAAGGAACTTATATAGATGTGTGGTGAGAACTTTGAATGCCCAAGTGCTTCACAGAAGTTTATGATGCAGAGTCATAAAAAAAATATATATATATTTTTCCACAAAAAAGATTTTGTAGCCCCCAAGTTTTTATTTTCACAAGGGTAACAAGAGAAATTGGACCCCAGAAGTTGTTGTCCAATTTATCCCGAGTACGCTGATGCCCCATATGTGGGGGTAACCCACTGTTTGGGCGCACGGCAGAGCTCAGAAGGGAGGGAGCACCATTTGACTTTTTGAGCGCAAAATTGGCTGTCGTGTTTGGAGACCCCCTGATGTACCTAAACAGTGGAAACCCCCCAATTCTAGCTCCAACCCAACTCCAACACACCCCTAACCCTAATCCCAACCTGATCCATAATCCTAATCACTAACGCTAACCATAATCACAACCCTTACCCCAAAACAACCCTAATGTCAACCCTAACCATAACCCTAATCAAAACCCTAAATCCAACACACCCCTAATCCTAATCTCAAGCCTAACCTCAAACCTAACCCTAATCCCAATACACCCCTAATCACAACCCTAACCTTAACCCTAATCCCAAACCTAACCCTAATCCCAAGCGTAACCTGTTATGACCTGGTGGTCAGGACAATAATGGACCTGGTGGTTAAGAGCACACGGAATGACCTGATAGTAACTGATAATAAAGGACGAGCTCTGGGACGTGGGAACTCTGCTGACTGCAATCCCTAATCCTATCAAACACACTAGAAATAGCCGTGGATTGCGCCTAACGCTCCCTATGCAACTCGGCACAGCCTAAGGAACTAGCTAGCCCTAAAAATAGAAAAATAAAGCCTACCTTGCCTCAGAGAAATTCCCCAAAGGAAAAGGCAGCCCCCCACATATAATGACTGTGAGTAAAGATGAAAATACAAACACAGAGATGAAATAGATTTAGCAAAGTGAGGCCCGACTTACTGAACAGACCGAGGATAGGAAAGGTTACTTTGCAGTCAGCACAAAAACCTACAAAGAGACCACGCAGAGGGCGCAAAAAGACCCTCCGCACCGACTCACGGTGCGGAGGCGCTCCCTCTGCGTCCCAGAGCTTCCAGCAAGCAAGAAAACAATAAAAATAGCAAGCTGGACAGAAAAATAGGAAACCAAAGAAATACAAGCTGGAACTTAGCTTCTGCTGGGAAGACAGGTCACAAGAACGATCCAGGAGTGAACTAGACCAATACTAGAACATTGACAGGTGACATGGAGCAAAGATCTAAGTGGAGTTAAATAGAGCAGCCAGCTAACGAATTAACCTTGTCACCTGTGGAAGGAAACTCAGAAACACCCACCAGAGGAAGTCCATGGACAGAACCAGCCGAAGTACCATTCATGACCACAGGAGGGAGCCCGACAACAGAATTCACAACAGTACCCCCCCTTGAGGAGGGGTCACCGAACCCTCACCAGAGCCCCCAGGCCGACCAGGATGAGCCAAATGAAAGGCACGAACCAGATCGGCAGCATGAACATCAGAGGCAAAAACCCAGGAATTATCTTCCTGACCATAACCCTTCCACTTGACCAGGTACTGGAGTTTCCGTCTCGAAACACGAAAATCCAAAATCTTCTCCACCACATACTCCAACTCCCCCTCAACCAACACCGGGGCAGGAGGATCAACGGATGGAACCACAGGCGCCACGTATCTCCGCAATAACGACCTATGGAACACATTATGGATGGCAAAAGAAGCAGGAAGGGCCAAACGAAATGACACAGGATTGATAACCTCAGAAATCTTATACGGACCAATGAAACGAGGCTTAAACTTAGGAGAGGAAACCTTCATAGAAACATAACGAGACGACAACCAAACCAAATCCCCAACACGAAGTTGGGGACCCACACAGCGCCGGCGGTTAGCGAAACGTTGAGCCTTCTCCTGGGACAATGTCAAATTGTCCACCACATGAGTCCAAATCTGCTGCAACCTATCCACCACAGTATTTACACCAGGACAGTCCGAAGACTCAACCTGCCCTGAAGAGAAACGAGGATGGAAACCAGAATTGCAGAAAAACGGCGAAACCAAAGTAGCCGAGCTGGCCCGGTTATTAAGGGCGAACTCAGCCAACGGCAAAAAGGACACCCAATCATCGTGATCAGCAGAAACAAAGCATCTCAGATATGTTTCCAAAGTTTGATTAGTTCGTTCGGTTTGGCCATTTGTCTGAGGATGGAAAGCCGAGGGAAAAGACAAATCAATGCCCATCCTTGCACAAAAGGATCGCCAAAACCTCGAAACAAACTGGGAACCTCTGTCAGAAACGATGTTCTCCGGGATACCATGTAAACGAACCACATGCTGGAAAAATAATGGCACCAAATCAGAGGAGGAAGGCAATTTAGACAAAGGTACCAAATGGACCATCTTAGAAAAGCGATCACAAACCACCCAAATGACCAACATCTTTTGAGAGACGGGGAGATCCGAAATAAAATCCATAGAAATATGCGTCCAGGGCCTCTTCAGGACCGGCAAGGGCAAAAGCAACCCACTGGCACGAGAACAGCAGGGCTTAGCCCGAGCACAAGTCCCACAGGACTGCACAAAAGAACGCACATCCCGTGACAAAGACGGCCACCAAAAGGATCTAGCCACCAAATCTCTGGTACCAAAGATTTCAGGATGCCCAGCCAACACTGAACAATGAATCTCAGAGATAACTCTACTAGTCCATCTATCAGGGACAAACAGTTTCTCCGCTGGGCAACGGTCAGGTCTATCAGCCTGAAATTTTTGCAGCAGCCGCCGCAAATCAGGGGAGATGGCAGACAAAATTACCTCCTCTTTTAGAATACCCGCCGGCTCAGGAACACCCGGAGAGTCAGGCACAAAACTCCTTGACAGGGCATCAGCCTTCACATTCTTAGAGCCCGGAAGGTACGAAACCACAAAATCAAAACGGGAGAAAAATAACGACCATCGAGCCTGTCTCGGATTCAACCATTTGGCAGACTCAAGATAAGTCAAATTCTTGTGATCTGTCAAGACCACCACGAGATGCTTGGCTCCTTCAAGCCAATGACGCCACTCCTCGAATGCCCACTTCATGGCCAACAACTCACGATTACCAACATCATAATTACACTCAGCAGGCGAAAACTTTCTAGAAAAGAAAGCACATGGCTTCATCACCGAGCCATCAGAACTTCTTTGCGACAAAACAGCCCCTGCTCCAATCTCAGAAGCATCAACCTCAACCTGAAACGGGAGCGAAACATCTGGCTGGCACAACACAGGGGCAGAAGAAAAACGATGCTTCAACTCCTGAAAAGCCTCTACAGCTGCAGAAGACCAATTGACCACATCAGCAACCTTCTTGGTCAAATCAGTCAACGGTTTAGCAACAATAGAAAAATTAGCGATGAAGCGCCGATAAAAATTAGCAAAGCCCAGGAACTTTTGCAGGCTCTTCACAGATGTCGGCTGAGTCCAATCGTAAATGGCCTGGACTTTAACAGGGTCCATCTCGATAGTAGAAGGGGAAAAAATGAACCCCAAAAATGAAACCTTCTGAACTCCAAAGAGACACTTTGACCCCTTCACAAACAAGGAATTCGCACGAAGGACCTGGAACACCATTCTGACCTGCTTCACATGAGACTCCCAATCATCCGCAAAGACCGAAATATCATCCAAATACACAGTCAGGAATTTATCCAGGTACTCTCGGAAGATGTCATGCATAAAGGACTGAAATACTGATGGAGCATTGGAAAGCCCGAATGGCATAACCAGGTACTCAAAATGGCCCTCGGGCGTATTAAATGCTGTTTTCCATTCATCACCTTGTTTAATACGCACAAGATTATACGCCCCTCGAAGATCTATCTTGGTGAACCAACTAGCCCCTTTAATACGAGCAAACAAATCAGACAGCAATGGCCAAGGATACTGAAATTTGACTGTAATTTTATTAAGAAGGCGGTAATCAATACAAGGTCTCAAAGAACCATCCTTCTTGGCCACAAAAAAGAACCCTGCTCCTAACGGTGATGACGACGGGCGAATATGGCCTTTCTCCAAGGATTCCTTTATATAACTCCGCATAGCGGCGTGTTCTGGCACAGATAAATTGAACAATCGGCCCTTAGGAAACTTACTACCAGGAATCAAATTAATTGCACAATCGCAATCCCTATGAGGAGGTAGGGCACTGGCTTTGGGCTCATCAAATACATCCCGATAATCCGACAAAAACTCTGGAACTTCAGAAGGAGTGGAAGACGAAATAGACAAAAATGGAACATCACCATGTACCCCCTGGCAACCCCAGCTGGACACAGAAATAGATTTCCAGTCCAATACTGGATTATGAACCTGTAGCCATGGCAACCCCAAAACGACCACATCATGCAGATTATGCAATACCAGAAAGCGGATATCTTCCTGATGTGCAGGAGCCATGCACATGGTCAATTGGGTCCAGTACTGAGGCTTATTCTTGGCCAAAGGCGTAGCATCAATTCCTCTCAAAGGAATAGGATACTGCAAGGGCTCCAAGAAAAAACCACAGCGCCTAGCATACTCCAAGTCCATCAAATTCAGGGCAGCGCCTGAATCCACAAATGCCATAACAGAATATGATGACAAAGAGCAAATCAGAGTAACAGACAATAGAAATTTAGACTGTACCGTACCAATGGTGGCAGACCTAGCGAACCGCTTAGTGCGCTTAGGACAATCGGAGATAGCATGAGTGGAATCACCACAGTAAAAACATAGCCCATTCCGACGTCTGTGTTCTTGCCGTTCAGCTCTGGTCAAAGTCCTATCACATTGCATAGGCTCAGGCCCATGCTCAGATAGTACCGCCAAATGGTGCACAGCTTTACGCTCACGCAAGCGTCGATCGATCTGAATGGCCAAGGACATAGACTCATTCAGACCAGCAGGCATGGGAAATCCCACCATGACATCCTTAAGGGCTTCAGAGAGACCCTTTCTGAAGATTGCTGCCAGGGCACATTCATTCCACTGAGTGAGCACAGACCACTTTCTAAACTTCTGACAATATATCTCCGCTTCATCCTGACCCTGACACAGAGCCAGCAAGATTTTCTCTGCCTGATCCACTGAATTAGGTTCGTCATAAAGCAATCCAAGCACCAGGAGAAACGCATCAACATCACGCAATGCCAGATCTCCTGGCGCAAGGGAAAATGCCCAGTCCTGAGGGTCACCACGTAACAAAGAAATAATGAT
Organism: Ranitomeya imitator; assembly: GCF_032444005.1. NCBI lineage: Eukaryota > Metazoa > Chordata > Amphibia > Anura > Dendrobatidae > Ranitomeya > Ranitomeya imitator. The sequence goes on from NC_091282.1 coordinate 664,280,759, forward strand.
CTTTACATGTTGAACAGGGTCACCTGAGGAGCGAGGTTTCAAGGCAAGAAACAATTTACAATTATTTTTGAACTTCAAGAACTTAGATCTATCACCAAAAAACAAATCAGGAATTGGAATCCTAGGCTCTGACATCGGATTCTGAACCACAAAATCTTGAATGCTCTGTACCCTTGTAGTGAGATTATCCATCCAAGAGGACAGACCTTGAATGTCCATATCTACACCTGTATCGTGAACCACCCAAAGGTCTAGGGGAAAAGAAAGACAAAACACAGTGCAAAGAAAAAAAAAAGGTCTCAGAACTTCTCTTATCCCTCTATTGAGATGCATTAGTACTTTTGGCCACCTGTACTGTTATGACCTGGTGGTCAGGACAATAATGGACCTGGTGGTTAAGAGCACACGGAATGACCTGATAGTAACTGATAATAAAGGACGAGCTCTGGGACGTGGGAACTCTGCTGACCGCAATCCCTAATCCTATCAAACACACTAGAAATAGCCGTGGATTGCGCCTAACGCTCCCTATGCAACTCGGCACAGCCTAAGGAACTAGCTAGCCCTAAAAATAGAAAAATAAAGCCTACCTTGCCTCAGAGAAATTCCCCAAAGGAAAAGGCAGCCCCCCACATATAATGACTGTGAGTAAAGATGAAAATACAAACACAGAGATGAAATAGATTTAGCAAAGTGAGGCCCGACTTACTGAACAGACCGAGGATAGGAAAGGTTACTTTGCGGTCAGCACAAAAACCTACAAAAAGACCACGCAGAGGGCGCAAAAAGACCCTCCGCACCGACTCACGGTGCGGAGGCGCTTTCTCTGCGTCCCAGAGCTTCCAGCAAGCAAGAAAACAATAAAAATAGCAAGCTGGACAGAAAAATAGCAAACCAAAGAAATACAAGCTGGAACTTAGCTTCTGCTGGGAAGACAGGTCACAAGAACGATCCAGGAGTGAACTAGACCAATACTAGAACATTGACAGGTGGCATGGAGCAAAGATCTAAGTGGAGTTAAATAGAGCAGCCAGCTAACGAATTAACCTCGTCACCTGTGGAAGGAAACTCAGAAACACCCACCAGAGGAAGTCCATGGACAGAACCAGCTGAAGTACCATTCATGACCACAGGAGGGAGCCCGACAACAGAATTCACAACAGTAACCCTAATGCCAACCCTAACCCTAATACCAACCCTAATCCAAACCCTAACCCTAATCCCAACTCTAACCCTAACTTTAGCCCCAACCCTAGCCTTAACTTTAGCCCCAACCCTAACCCTAGCCCTAAGGCTACTTTCACACTTGCGTCGTTTGGCATCCGTCGCAATCCGTAGTTTTGGACAAGAAACAGATCCTGCAAATGTGCCCGCAGGATGCGTTTTTTGCCCATAGACTTGTATTGCCGACGGATCGTGACGGATGGCCACACGTCGCGTCCGTCGTGCACTGCATCAGTTGTGTTTTGGCGGACCGTCGGCCTAAAAAAAGTCCAATGAAACGTTTTTTTGTACGTCGCATCCGCCATTTCTGACCGCGCATGCATTGCCGTAACTCCGCCCCCTCCTCCCAAGGACATAGATTGGGCAGCGGCTGCGTTGAAAAACTACATCCGCTGCCCATGTTGTGCACAATTTTCACAACGTGCGTCGGTATGTCGGGCCGACGCATTGCGACGGCCCCGTACCGACGTAAGTGTGAAAGAAGCCTAACCCTAAATTTAGCCCCAACCCTAACCCTAAATTTAGCCCTAGCCCTAACCTTAGCCCTAACCCTAGCCCTAACCCTAGCCCTAACCCTACCCCTAGCCCTAACCCTACCCCTAACCCTACCCCTAACCCTAGCCCTAACCCTAGCCCTACCCCTAACCCTAACCCTACCCCTAGCCCTACCCCTAGCCCTAGCCCTAACCCTAACCCTAACCCTACCCCTAGCCCTAACCCTACTCCTAACCCTAGCCCTAACCCTAGCCCTAACCCTAGCCCTAAACCTAGCCCTACCCCTAACCCTACCCCTAGCCCTAACCCTAGCCCTAGCTCTAACCCTAACCCTACCCCTAACCCTACCCCTAGCCCTAGCCCTAACCCTAACCCTACCCCTAACCCTAACCCTAATTTTAGCCCCAACTGCTGTTCTCCTGCCGGCCAGCAGATGGAGACAGATGGCGGGTGCACTGTGCATGCGCCCGCCATTTTCTTTTCCCCGGCAGCCAGGAGGAGCAGCAGGAGGACCCAGGGACACAGGTGAGTATGCTAGGGTCCCCGAATCCCCCTATTTCTCTGTCCTCTGATGTGCGATCACATCAGAGGACAGAGAATTACACTTTACTTTTTTTTTTTTTTTTTCGGTCGCCGGTAAACAGTTAATTACCGGAGATCGCAAAACAGGGGTCGGTAAAACCGACCCCGATCATGTTCTTTGGGGTCTCGGCTACCCCCGGCAGCCGAGACCCCAAAGATTCTCCCGGTGCCGGCCGGCGGGCGCACTGCGCATGCTCCCACCATTTTGAAGATGGCGGCGCCCACCGGGAGACACGAGGAGCATCGGGGGAGATAGGTGAGTATTGGGGGGCTACCTGGGACCCCTTTTCTCTGTCCTCCGATGTGCGATCACATCGGAGGACAGAGAAATTAAAAAGAGATCACGTTTTTTTTTTTTTGCGATAGCCGGTAAATGGTTAATTACCGGCGATCGCAAATGCGGGGTTGGTTAAAAAACCCCCGAATCATGTTCTCTGGGGTCTCGGCTACCCCCGGCAGCCGAGACCCTGGAGAAAATCCAACTCTGGGGGGCGCTATTCACTTTTTCCACAGCGCCGTTAATTAACGGCGCTGTGGTTTAAGTACCCTTAGCGGCCGCCGTTAAAAGGCGTATCGGCGGTCGCTACTGGGTTAAAAGGAGGCTGGTGCTTGGTATCATTGTTTCTCGTCAGTTAACCATGGTTATCTCTAAAGAAACACGTTCAGCCATCATTGCACTGCACAAAAATGGCCTAACAGGGAAGAGTATCGCAGCAACAAAGATTGCACCTCAGTCAACAATCTATTGCATCATCAAGAACTTCAAGGAGAGAGCTTCCATTGTTGTCAAAAAGGCTCCAGGGCGCCCAAGAAAGACCAGCAAGCGCCAGGACCGTATCTTAAAACTGTTTCAGCTGCAGGATCGGACTACCAGCAGTGCCGAGCTTGCTCAGGAATGGCAGCACGCTGGTGTGAGCTCTTCTGCACGCACTGTGAGGCGGAGACTCTTTGAGCAAGGCCTGGTTTCAAGGAAGGCAGCAAAGAAGCCACTTCTCTCCAGAAAAAACATCAGGGACCGACTGATATTCTGCAAAAGGTACAGGGAGTGGACTGCTGAGGACTGGGGCAAAGTCATTTTCTCTGATGAATCCCCTTTTCGATTGTTTGGGACATCTGGAAAACAGCTTATTCGGAGAAGAAGAGGTGAGCGCTACCACCAGTCTTGTCTCATGCCAACTGTAAAGCATCCTGAAACCATTCATGTGTCGGGTTGCTTCTCAGCCAAGGGAATCGGCTCACTCACAGTCTTGCCTAAAAACACAGCCATGAATAAAGAATGGTACCAGAATGTCCTCCAAGAGCAACTTCTCCCAACCGTCCAAGAGCAGTTTGGCACCCAACAATGCCTTTTCCAGCATGATGGAGCACCTTGCCATACAGCAAAGGTGATATCTAAATGACTCACGGAACAAAACATAGAGATTTTGGGTCCATGGCCTGGAAACTCCCCAGATCTTAATCCCATTGAGAACTTGTGGTCATTCATCAAGAGACGGGTGGACAAACAAAAACCAACAAATTCTGGCAAAATGCAAGCATTGATTATGCAAGAATGGACTGCTATCCGTCAGGATTTGGTCCAGAAGTTGATTGAGAGCATGCCAGGGAGAATTGCAGAGGTCTTGAAGAAGAAGGGTCAACACTGCAAATATTGACTTGCTGCATTAACTCATTCTAACTGTCAATATAACCTATTGGTACTCATAATATGATTGCAATTATATTTCTGTATATGATATAAACATCAGACAAACACTAATAAAAACCAGAAGGCAGCAGATCATGTGAAAATATAATTTTGGTGTCATTCTCAAAAATTTTGGCCATGACTGTAGACAGCTTAGGAGAGTTGATCCTACTGATAGATTCCTTTAAAAGCTGAGGTCCACATAGAAAGCAGACCATCCCCTTAAATGGGGTTGTTGACCTATTGGAACAATATCTTTTCTTTCATATGTGCATGTATTTTTGCCTAAAAATTTAAAAATTAGGGATGAGTGAACATCCTTGGTGATACTTGGTTATCACTCGAGTATCATAGTGCTTGGATGTGCTCGTTACTTGGCGAGCAATGGGTGATGCTCAAGATCAAACTCCGAACCAAGATGGCTCTGTAAACCATTGGCCTCTGTTCGCACAGCATGCATTTTGTAGTACTGGGCAGCCGCCTGTAAGTGCGTTACTAATAGGCTGTAAACCAGATGCTCTGCATTGTTTGTGTGAATTATGCCATATACAGACTAGTATCTTTTATCTTTTTGTGCACTAATGCCAAACAGCCAACACTGGATTGAAAGTGGTTGTTTCATCGGTATCTTTTGCACCTGTGTGTTTGCCATCATTTATCGGGTCCGCTGCGCCCTGCTGGTGCATTTGCTTGAAGGCTTCTGCAGGTTAACATCTCTGCTTTTTTCTCTGTGACTTTTTTGAATTTTTTTGGAGGATTTTTAAATCCTCTTTTTGTGTCGGTGAGCTTTTAAGTCGGACCCACCCCAATCGGTCAGGTGTCCTGAACTACTCTGGTCAGAAATGTCTTCCCCCTGTCTAATTGTGACAGCCCCTAAAGTTCCAGTCAAGATACACAAGAGGGACCATTAGCCTGACTCTCCTCCCTACAAAGGTATGCCACGCCAGCCCCCATTTCTGCAAGTCTGTCGCCACTCTGGCAGTGCTGGAGCAGGGCATAAAAGTCCCAGCTCACCGTCTGGTGTGCAATGTCACCACGTGTTGGAACCCCACACTACACATGCTGGTGAGGTTTTGTGAGCAAAAAAAAGCCAGTGGTTGAGTACCAGCTCTAATATGCCCATCGGTATTCTGGTCAGCCTCCGCACATAACAATTAAAGAGTGGGCATGGCTGTCTGACATTTGTTTGGTTCTCCAAGACTTTGAGGACTGCACAAAGATGGTGAGCGGCGATGATGCCATAGTCAGCACAACTATCCCACTTCTGTGCCTACTTAAACAGTCGCTGATCAAAATTAAACATGAAGCTTTGCATGTGGACCAGGTGGGGATAGAGGAAGACATAACACAAAGAGATTGTAGCCAGCCCAGCCTCTTCTCATCTGCTCAGTGCCAACTGGGCATCAATGAGGAGGTGGATGCTAAGGAGAAAGAAGAGGTGGAACAGGAGCTGGTGGCTAGCGCAACAAAAGCTAGTAGCCACAGAACCTTTATCCCGTCTTTCATTTGTGTATGGCTGAGAATGGGATTGAGGAGGAAAAGAGGGAGGAGGAGGACATGGATAGTTGTCATCATGGTGGAGATAGGGAAGTGCTGGCTATATGAAGCTTGGCACATATGTCCGACTTTATGTGTCATTGCCTTTCCCATAACTCTCGCGTTGTATTCATCTTGGCCAACAAAGAGTACTGGTTTTTCACCCAGCTAGACTCAGGCTACAAGGAGAGCTTTGCATCTCTTCTTCCTGAGGTGGAGAGGTTGTGCAAAATATGTTGAAATAATTCACATCAGATAACTCTAGCAGCAGGGGTCAAGTTTCCTTGCCCAACCAAGGAGCAGAGGCCAGGGACACACACAGCAAGGGCAGAAGTACAATGTCAAAGGCGTGGGACAATTTCACGACACCAGCCCAGCACCCAGGGCCTGATGACCGGGTATTTTTGACAAGGAGGGAAAGTTTTTAAAGATGGTCAAACAATACCTGGCTGCAATATCGGCGTACTCCCAAATTCCTCTGCGACTTTCAACTATTGGTCTCAAAGCTGGACAGTCGGCATGAGCTGGCCCTCTATGCCTTGGAGGTGTAGTGCTGCTCCTCCGCTAATGTCTTATCTGAGCAGGTTTTTAGTGCCACATAACAGTGTCATAACAGACAAGCGCTTTTGCCTGTCAACAGAGAATGCAGAAAGGCTCACTCTCATGAAAATCAACAAAGTCTGGATTAGCCCACAATTTTCCACATCACCAGATGACAGCAGCACATAAAGTGCTTGTAATATTCAATATTTTAATGAGGCCCACCAGTTGTTGCCTTTCAGGGGTCCATGGATGACACGCTTCACAATTTCTGTCTGGCTTTGAACTTTCTGCAAAGCCTTTATGACTTTATAAGTACATCAACTACACTTTCAAAATATTTTAGTTTAAAAAAAATTATGGATTCAGTGACTCATCCATACAGTTTAACACGGTTATTGTTGCATTACGGTGGTATGTAAAACTTACAAAAAGCGTAGAAAAATATTTCAGGTTTAGATTACTCATCTGTACAGTATTACATGCTTTCTGTCACATTTTGGTGGTATATAACACTACAAAAAAGTGTTTGAAAATTGTGCTTGTTTGTTCACATTTCATACACATACATTATTCCATGTTCTGGGGTGCATTTTGTGATATTACACTAAAAAAAGTTTTCAAATTTTGCTGGGTTACATTTCTCAGCCATATAGTATTATGTGTTCTTATGTACATTTTGTTGGTGTATATAACCCTCATAAAACTTATTCAAAATGTTATTGTTATTATATTGATCAGTCATAGGGTATTACATGTTCTTGGGTACATTTCATTAGCATATAACCCTAAAAAATATTGCTTAAAATGTTATCGGTATTATATTGCTCACCCACAGACTATTCCATGATACATTTCCTTGGTATATAACCCTCAAAAAACTTGTTTAAAAATATATTGGTATTATATTACTCACCCATAGGGTATTACACCTTGTTGGGTACATTACGTTGGTATATACCGTATATACTGGAGTATAAGCCGACCCATAATAATAATAATAATAATAATCTTTATTTTTATATAGCGCTAACATATTCCGTAGCGCTTTACACACATTATCATTGCTGTCCCCATTGGGGCTCACAATCTAAATTCCCTGTCAGTATGTCTTTGGAATGTGGGAGGAAACCGGAGTGCCCGGAGGAAACCCACGCAAACACGGAGAGAACATACAAACTCTTTGCAGATGTTGTCCTTAGTGGGGCTTGAACCCAGGACTCCAGCGCTGCAAGGCTGCAGTGCTAACCACTGAGCCACCGTGCTGCCCTGCCGTTCATTATTGCCCCATACATGCTCCATATAAAGCTGTGCCACATATAATGTCTGCACCGTTCTTTATGGCCCCATAGATGCTCCATATAAAGCTGTGCCCCACATATAATGCTCTGCACTGTTCATTATGGCCCCATAGATGCTCCATATAAAGTTGTGCCCCATATATAATGCTCTGCATTGTTCATGGCCCCATAGATGCTCCATATAAAGCTGTGCCATATAGAATGCTCTGCACCGTTCATTATGGCCCCATAGATGCTCCATATAAAGCTGTGCCCCACATATAATGCTCTGCACCGTTCTTTATGGCCCCATAGATGCTCCATATAAAGCTATGCCCCACATATAATGCTCTGCACCGTTCATTATGGCCCCATAGATGCTCCATATAAAGTTGTGCCCCATATATAATGCTCTGCATTGTTCATGGCCCCATAGATGCTCCATATAAAGCTGTGCCATATAGAATGCTCTGCACCGTTCATTATGGCCCCATAGATGCTCCATATAAAGCTGTGCCACATATAATGCTCTGCACCATTCATTATGGCCCCATAGATCCTCCATATAAAGCTGTGCCCCACATATAATGCTCTGCACCGTTCATTATGGCCCCATATAAAGCTTTGCCCCATATAGAATGCTCTGCACCATTCATTATGGCCCCATAGATGCTCCTTATAAAGCTATGCCATATAGAATGCTCTGCACCGTTCATTATGGCCCCATATAAAGCTGTGCCCCATATAGAATGCTCTGCACCGTTGATTATGGCCCCATAGATGCTCCATATAAAGCTGTGCCCCATATAGAATGCTCTGCACTATTCATTATGGCCCCATAGATGCTCCTTATAAAGCTGTGCCCCATATATAATGCTCTGCACCATTGATTATGGCCCCATAGATGCTCCTTATAAAGCTGTGCCCCATATAGAATGCACTGCACCGTTTATTATGGCTCCACAGATGCTCCTTATCAAGCTGTGCCATATAGAATGCTGCTGCAATAAAAAAAAAATCACATACTCACCTCTCTTCGCTCAGGACGCCGGCGCTTTCAATATTTACCTGCTCCTCGTGTGTCTCCGTCTCCAGCACTGACGCTCAGCAGAGCGCCCTCTGACCTGAGCGTCACTGCCAGAGGACGATGAAGACGGAGCCGCACCGGAGCGAGGAGCAGGTAAATATCGCGCAGCGCTCCCCTCCCCGTATACTTACCTGCTCCTGGCGCAGTCCCTGCAGTCCCTGCTTCTCCCGGCGCTGCATCTTCCTGTATTGAGCGTTCACAGTCACCGCTCATTTTCAGTCATGAATATGCGGCTCCACCTCTATGGGAGGTGGAGCCGCATATTAATTTCTGTAATGAGCGGTACCATGTGACCGCTCAATACAGGAAAAAGATGCAGCGCTGGAAGAAGCAGGGACTGCAGGGACTGCGCCAGGAGCAGGTAAGTATAATTAGACAGCCCCCGCTCCCCCTCCCCTGCCAACCCCCGGGTATGACTCGAGTATAAGCCGAGAGGGGGACTTTCAGCCCAAAAAAATGGGCTGAAAATCTCGGCTTATACTCGAGTATATACGGTAGCTCTAAAAACAAATTGCTCAAAAATGTAGGCTATGGGCACATGTTGCAGATTTGGTGCAGAAAATAATTTGCAGCATGTCAATCCTCTATGCACTCTTACCAGCGTTTTTCACCATTCAACTCACTGAAATCAACAAAAAATGCACCAAAAACACAGGCAGAAACGACCTTTTGTGCAGCTGCCAAGAGATACAGAAATGGTGCGGAAATTTAACTCAATGTGTGCACACACCATTAGGGCCTGTACCCACAATCTGTAAGTAGCGGCGTTAGTTAGCCTGCTGATTGCCTGTTAGTGCTTAGCCTCATTTTTTGTTTTTTATAATGTCCCGGGTATACCCTTTAAGGCTGATTTGCCTCTTTTTTAAATTATGCTGACGAATTATAGGTATAAAGCGAAAAGGTTAATAAGATGAAATGCTCTGGTGACAGGGTTCTAGCAGATCCATGTGAGCTACTCACAGGCAGCTTCCCTCAGTCTCTTCTGTATGGAATCTGGAAGTCATTTTATGTAACTGTGAACAGGACTGTTGGTAGCTACTGCCACCTACAGGCACCATCACAAACTGCATCAAGGCAATGGTAAACTATGAGAGCGCCAGCAAAAGCAACATTACACCTCTACATCCAACTCTGTCAAGGTTTTCAATTTGCGACATCATCCGTACATGACGGGCACATGTGCGCACTCCATGTAGGAGCTGAGTATGTTGCATAACCCACTGTGCCAGCTGTGTTATACAGATTGCACACAAGTTTTAACTGTTGCAATGAAACCTAGCGCCGATTACAGCATTTTTACCCTTTAGATGCCGCTTTCAATCATCACAGCCACATGCAAAAGGCTGGAGGTGGACAAAGTGGACTGTTTCAATACCTAGCATTCTTTGTAAAGAAGATGTCCCTTTCAACAAACTTCTGTCCAAAAAGCTGCTGAGTTCACCGATTGGCTGCAGTGCTGTCAATGTGACATCACCGCTGCAGCCAAGCAACAATGACAGATGCAGCACTGGACCAGTGGAGGCAAAGCAAAGCTCAATTTTTTAAGGAGCCCACTGGGAATTTGTTTCCCAAGGGTCTGTATAAACCTGGAGATGGCCATGTATATTCTTTATAGAAAGTAAATATTTTCATTTTACATGTCAAAATGTTTTTCATGTAATAACTACCTTTTAGATGCCGCCTCCCGACCACTCTAATTCTATAGAATCTAACATAGATGACTTTAATGGAGGGTGCTGGCTGTATTATACAGCTGTCACCTGCCTCTAAGAGCAGCGATGGGACCTAGCTCCCTTCTCTACTGTTTGACCACTTAAATTCTGTCAGCAGCATTTAAGTGGTGCCAACCAGGGCAGGTGTCAGATTCTTTGCCCATCACCCCCGATGGCACGATCACAGGATGCCGGTGGGTTGGAATTGCAGCCATGGGTCTACTGGATGTGGGCCACAGGGATACTCAGTACCGGGCCGGTACTTAAAGGGATGTGGTCATGGCAGCAGTGACCTGGTCCGTGGCCCTGGTCATCCAATAAAAGAGTCAATGAATCGAAAGGGGAAATAAAATTGATAGGGGTATTGTTCATGACGCCACCTGTGGTACTCAGACAGGAATGGCTGATGCTGCTTAAAGGGGATCTCTGGGGCTGATGGTGATGCAGCAGAGTTGTTACAGCTCTCCACAGGTAGAGCTTAGTCCCAGGGCAATTACGGTGTTAAAGTCAATGATGGTAGAAGTGAATGTTGTAGTGCTGGTGGCGCAGCAATAGTTCAGAGGACACAGCAGGATGCAGTTTCCATATCTTTACTCACAGTTCTTAGATGCAGTCCCCAGCCGGGGTGCTGTGTCCTCTGGATCTGTGGTCCCGCCAGCTCTCAGGTAGTTCGGGGTACACTTTGTCAGAACCCCCTTCTTATATACCTTTCCTGGCCGTCTTGCTGCGCTGGCTCCCACCTCTCCTGCAATGCGCCTTCACACAGTGTTCCAAGCCAGCAGCCTCGGATCTTGTCGGGCGATGTCTGTCTAGTCCCCTTGGTCCTATGTGGCTGCAGTTTCAGCAAATGTGTGTGGATGAGGCTGTGGCACATACAGATACCACAGCCTCCGGCTTGCTAGCTGAGCCTTGTAGTCCTTCACCAGTCTTGGGGGGCTAGTTCCCGCTCTGCGACCTGGTCCCTCCACCTGGCAATGGTCAGCATGGATGCGGGCCCCATGGGTGGTTTCCTCACTATCCGTGCCCCTAGGACCCCTTCTTTCTCTTCCTTCTGTAGTTTCATCTTTCTCTAGCTCCCTCTCTCTGGGAACTCCTTTCTGCCCATCTCACTCCTTCTACTTCCTCTCACTGACCTCTCACATCTGCTCTCCTCTCCTCCTCGGCACAGACTGACTATACACTCCCCTCCAACTGTCACCACCCTTCTTGCCTGAGTGAGATCCCGCTCCATTCTCTAGGGTCTGTCCATCTTTCCAGGCTAAGGGGATGTGATGTTGAATGCAAGTGTGTGGGTCCTGAGTAGTGCCCCTTCCTTACCCGAGAGCGGAGTTCCACACCTCTGATGAGGTGCAGTACATCTGTGGCGGCAGGTCCTCAGGGGCGCCACAGATGTCACTGTTGCAGCCATCTTTGTACTCCTACGAACCCTAGCCTGTATGTGGACTTCATACAGAATCAAACAAAAGCAAGTTTCATAGGCTAAAAAAAAGAAAAAAAATCAATAAATAAAGTTTTTAAAATTGCTAAAAAAATGAAAAAAAAAATAAAAGATTGAATCATCTATCTTTTTTAATATAAAATTAATTTATAAAAAGCATATTTGGTATATTTGCATCCGTAAAAGCCCAATCTATCTAAATATAAAGTTACTTAATCAATAGAATAAATGATGTAAAAGTCACCTCTTCCCAAAAAAGTAAAAAGTGAATGAAACATCGCATGTGCTTTAATTCTTGATTTTTAGCTACTCTAAGTGTTTTATTTGAATACTTTTTTCATTATTATACTGTATGTGAACATGGTTGATCATAAACAAATGAAAAATTTAAATTTAAACTTAATAATTTATTTTTTTTCCATAAAAAAGGTTACACAGGCTTTTTACAATTATCTTTGATTGTTGGCATTCTGCACACAAATGACAAAGAAGCTTTACATTACTATTACTAAAACATGAAATTTAACTTTTTGAAAACAATATTTATAAATCAACAAATGAAAAATCATAAAAACGTCAACCTTTTTAGAAAGGAAAAAGAAAAACTGAACATGTTCATGCGTTTTTACACTGAACCCAATAATAAGACACATGTCCTTTACACAGATATTTTGAACATCCAGCACATGTCAGATTAGTCTTATTGTCACAGGAAGATGGACAGAAGCTACATCTCTTCCTTTTTATGCTGGTAGCTGTGCTGCTGGTAGCTGTGCTGGTGGAGGCCGTGCTGCTGGTAGCTGTGCTGGTGGAGGCCGTGCTGCTGGTAGCTGTGCTGGTGGAGGCCGTGGATGTGGAGTCTCTTTCTTGAGCATGCTGGACACTTTTTACAATGGCTGTTGCTCCTTCACTTCTGGGGGTCACTTTTCTGCTCTCAATATATGGCCTAACCAGGGATTTGCCCAATTCCTCAAGAAATAATCTTCTTTTATGCAGCTTATTCCGGTTCCAATTGGGGTCAATTTCTCTCCATAAGACAAATGCATTGTATGCAGAAACGTCCAGTATCTTATAAAATAAAATCTTTGGCCAAGATTGGTTTTGCGTTTGCATGTATATGTTGATATTGCTTGGTCTAAAGTATCAACTGCTCTCTTTATGGCATTATAATCCAAAATAATGTCAGGCTTTCTGTCTTCTCTATCACTTACGGCATTATCATGGTGCATTGTGCTCATTAGAATTACCTGCTTGGGTTTTTTTGGAACATAAGAAACAACAGTTGTATTTCCAGAAAAAAAAGTAGAACTGTACACCTCTCTCTTGCTAAGGATACCTTGCGGTAGTTCAGGTTTGTTTTTTCTTATAGTACCCAGCATGGTAAGTTGTTTTTTCTTCAACATCTGGTCTAGTTGATAGGATGTAAAAAAGTTGTCACGTGTGACATTTTGTCCTTTTAGTCCATGAGTCAAATCGAGAACAGCACGCAGACCCTGATTTTTTTCAGGTCTTTCACCAGGGGTTTTTCCTGTATACACTTGAACATTTAGAGCATATGAACTATTGCTGTCGCAAAGTGTCCAGATCTTGATGCCGTATTTTGCTGGCTTACTTGGTATATACTCTCTGAATGGGCACCTACCTCGGAATGCCACTAGTTGCTCATCAACAGTTACCTTTTCACCACTATTATACAATTTTGGTAGAATCTCTACCCATTGATTCCAAACATTTCTAATAGGGGCTCGTTTATCTTTAGCTCTTCTTTCCATTCTATCTGTTTTAGAATCAAACCGCAGTACTCTAGAAATTTCATGAAACCTTTCAAGACACATTGTAGCTCTAAATGTGTGGCGACCGGTTTCGCAATTCCACAAACTTTTAGTTGATTCGCCATAAGATTTGTATACTCCCGCTAAAAGACGTAAACCAATATAAGCATTTAGAGCTGTCACATCTAATTTTTCCATTTATCACCATAAAATACTTGTCCCTCAATGTTTGTCATTTATATTATAATATTTAGGATAGTCATATTTAGGAACAATGCGAATGCTGATCCTATATCAGATATTCTTGATGCAGCATACCTTGTAGGACCAGGAGAAGCTTTTATGATATTTTCAGAGGACAATCGACCAGCCTGACTAGGCTGCAAGTTCCAAATTACACACTTGTTTTTAGAAGGGATTTCTAAAAACAAGGATTTCTTTCCCAGCCTTTGAATGATAGACAACCAGTCTCCTCTTTCACAAACAGCAAATGGATAATACTAGATAATTACTTGTTTACTGATAAGAACAGTGAAACCACCACCATTTTGAGATGAAGTACACAAAAAAAAACATAACTTTTGCAGTCAGAAATAATCAGAGACATGTAGAACAGTATAAAATGCTATCGGGTCATATTGACCCGAACAGTACAAGTGTAACAATCAGCGTGTAGCAAAAAGTAAACAAAAAATATATATAGAGAGAGCTCCACAAATGAGGAGAAGTCAAGATACCACTAGTTTCAAATCCTCATATAAAAAAATCTACAGGGTCTCAAAAATCATTTCGGGTCATATTGACCCGAACAGTACAGCAGGGTTAATAGGTCGGGTCATATTGACCCGGGAACAGTACAAGTGTATAGCAAATGCGAACAGAACAGCAGGGTTAAAAAAATGGTACGAATAAAAACGACAGTTCATCACACAAGTCCTTACTCAGCTTCATCAACAGGAATAGAAAAATTATGGATTTCACAAAGCAATAATTTTTTTGTAATTTATTTCATAATTATTTTAATATAAAAAACAGATAGAAGTTGTTCTATTACCATGATCAGACTAAAATTGAAATAAATATTTGCATGGCCCTGGTCCGGTGTTCTTGTAGGCACTCTGTAGCTACCAGAATACTGTCATACTTGGCTGGAAATTCCAAAGCCCCTTAACAAATCGCTGAAAGACTGAAGCTGTTCACTGGCCGCTGATTGCCTGCAGCGGTAATGTGCTATAACAATGTCACATGATAGCGGAATCACAGGGTAAATATCATGCCTTTTTTTTATCCAGGGGTTGTTCATGGTAATGTATCCACACCTTTTTCAGAAGACTGTCTATTATCAGATCTGCCTCTGTGATTTATACAAGAAGCTCAACAGTACAGGGAGGCCCTGGCTAATAAGGGGCCTATGGAATCGCAGGGCCAGATAAATCTTGCCTTAAGGTACCGTCACACTGGATGATATCACTAGCGATCCGTGACGTTGCAGCGTCCTGGCTAGCGATATCGTCCAGTGTGACACGCAGCAGCGATCAGGCCCCTGCTGTGATACCGTTGGTCGGGACAGAAAGTCCAGCACTTTGTTTCGTCGCTGGCTCTCCTGCTGACATCGCTGAATCGGCATGTGTGACGCCGATTCAGCGATGTCTTCGCTGGTAACCAGGGTAAACATCGGGTTACTAAGCGCAGGGCCACGCTTAGTAACCCGATGTTTACCCTGGTTACCATCGTTAAAGTAAAAAAAACAACCACTACATACTTACCTACCGCTGTCTGTCCCCGGCGCTCTGCTTCTCTGCTCTGGCTGTGAGCGCCGGGCAGCCGGAAAGCAGAGCGGTGACGTCACCGCTCTGCTTTCCGGCCGCTGTGCTTACACAGGGCAGAGAAGCAGAGCGCCGGGGACAGACAGCGGAAGGTAAGTATGTAGTGGTTGTTTTTTTTACTTTAACGATGGTAACCAGGGTAAACATCGGGTTACTAAGCGCGGCCCTGCGCTTAGTAACCCGATGTTTACCCTGGTTACCGGCATAGTTGGTCGCTGGAGAGCTGTCTGTGTGACAGCTCTCCAGCGACCAAACAGCGACGCTGCAGCGATCCAGATCGTTGTCGGTATCGCTGCAGCGTCGCTTAGTGTGACGGTACCTTTAGCATGAGCAAGATAGTGGCGACCAACAGTATCTGGATGCTGTAGATACTAATCTCATCACTTTTCATAAAGATCAGGCAGAGCGCTTAATGGACGCCCTACCCAATCATTGAAAAAAATGTCAATGGAATTGTCTAGGGTTGAGCGAAACGGGTCGAACATTTTCAAAAGTCGCCGACTTTTGGCTAAGTCGGGGTTTCATGAAACCCGATCCGACCCCTGTGCGGGGTCGGCCATGCGGTACGCGACTTTCGCGCCAAAGTCGCGTTTCAATGACGCGAAAAGCGCCATTTCTCAGCCAATGAAGGTAAACGCAGAGTGTGGGCAGCGTGATGACATAGGTCCTGGTCCCCACCATCTTAGAGAAGGGCATTGCAGTGATTGGCTTGCTGTCTGCGACGTCACAGGGGCTATAAAGAGGCGTTCCCGCCGACCGCCATCTTACTGCTGCTGATCTGAGCTTAGGGAGAGGTTGCTGCCGCTTTGTCAGAAGCAGGGATAGCGTTAGGCAGGGTCCATTAACCACAAAACCGCTTGTGCTGCAGCGATTTGCACTGTCCAACACCACCCTCGGTGTGCAGGGACAGTGGAAGTTTTTTTTTTTTTTTTTTTCCCCTCAGCGCTGTAGCTCATTGGGCTGCCCTAGAAGGCTCCCTGATAGCTGCATTGCTGTGTGTACGCCGCTGTGCAAACCAACTGCTTTTTTCAAAGCACAAATCCTCTTGTTCCTTCCTTTCTGCACAGCTATCTTTTTTGTTTGTCCACACTTTTTATTTCATTTGTGCATCAGTCCACTCCTTATTGCTGCCTGCCATACCTGGCTGAGATTACTGCAGGCAGGGAGATAGTAGCTGCCTGCCATACCTGGCTGAGATTACTGCAGGCAGGGAGATAGTAATTGTAGGACATTCCCTGTTTTTTTTTTTTTTTTTTTTTTGGTGGGAGATTAAGATTGGCAATTTGGCATTTCTGCTAGAGTGCCATCCCTGTGTGTGCCATCTCTCTCACATAGTGGGCCATAGAAAGCCTTTTCATTTTTCTGTATTTTTTTTTGTGGGGTGTATAAATTCTCCCTGATAAAAATACAGTGGGAGATTAATATTGGCCTTTGGGCTTGTGTGCCAGTCCTGAGTGTGCCATCTCTCTCACAAATAGTGGGCCATAGAAAGCCTATTTATTTTTTTTTTTGGTTTTATAAATTCTCCCTGAAAAAAAGGGAGATTAATATTGGCCTCTGGGCTTGTGTGCCAGTCCTGAGCGTGCCATCTGTGCCAGCCCTGAGCGTGCCATCTCTCTCACAAATAGTGGGCCATAGAAAGCCTATTTAATTTTTTTTTTTGTTTTATAAATTTTCCCTGAAAAAAGGGAGATTAATATTGGCCTCTGGGCTTGTGTGCCAGTTGTGAGCGTGCCATCTGTGCCAGTCCTGAGCGTGCCATCTCTCTCACAAATAGTGGGCCATAGAAAGCCTATTTAAATATTTTTTTGGTTTTATAAATTCTCCCAGAAAAAAAGGGAGATTAATATTGGCCTCTGGGCTTGTGTGCCAGTCCTGAGCGTGCCATCTGTGCCAGCCAGCCCTGAGCGTGCCATCTCTCTCACAAATAGTGGGCCATAGAAAGCCTATTTAATTTTTTTTTTTGTTTTATCAATTTTCCCTGAAAAAAGGGAGATTAATATTGGCCTCTGGGCTTGTGTGCCAGTTGTGAGCGTGCCATCTGTGCCAGTCCTGAGCGTGCCATCTCTCTCACAAATAGTGGGCCATAGAAAGCCTATTTAAATATTTTTTTGGTTTTATAAATTCTCCCAGAAAAAAAGGGAGATTAATATTGGCCTCTGGGCTTCTGTGCCAGTCCTGAGCGTGCCATCTGTGCCAGTCCTGAGCGTCCCATCTCTCTCACAAATAGTGGGCCATAGAAAGCCTATTTTATTTTTTTTTTGGGTTTTAGAAATTCTCCCTGAAAAAAGGGAGATTAATATTGGCCTCTGGGCTTGTGTGCCAGTTGTGAGCGTGCCATCTGTGCCAGTCCTGAGCGTGCCATCTCTCTCACAAATAGTGGGCCATAGAAAGCCTATTTAAATATTTTTTTGGTTTTATAAATTCTCCCAGAAAAAAAGGGAGATTAATATTGGCCTCTGGGCTTCTGTGCCAGTCCTGAGCGTGCCATCTGTGCCAGTCCTGAGCGTCCCATCTCTCTCACAAATAGTGGGCCATAGAAAGCCTATTTTATTTTTTTTTTGGGTTTTAGAAATTCTCCCTGAAAAAAGGGAGATTAATATTGGCCTCTGGGCTTGTGTGCCAGTTGTGAGCGTGCCATCTGTGCCAGTCCTGAGCGTGCCATCTCTCTCACAAATAGTGGGCCATAGAAAGCCTATTTAAATATTTTTTTGGTTTTATAAATTCTCCCAGAAAAAAAGGGAGATTAATATTGGCCTCTGGGCTTCTGTGCCAGTCCTGAGCGTGCCATCTGTGCCAGTCCTGAGCGTCCCATCTCTCTCACAAATAGTGGGCCATAGAAAGCCTATTTTATTTTTTTTTTGGGTTTCAGAAATTCTCCCTGGAAAAAAAAAGGGAGATTAATATTGCCCTTTGGGCTTGTGTGCCAGTACTAAGCGTTCCATCTCTCTCTCTCTCTCAGTCAGTGGGCCATAGAACGCATATTTTTGGTTTTATTTGTTTTCTAAATTCTCCCTGAAAAAATCATTTTATTTTATTTGGTTTCTAAATTCTTCCTGATAAAATCATATTTTTTTTATTATTTTTATTTCTAAAGTCTCCCTGAAAAAAAAAAAAAAAAAACAACCAAAAAAACAGTGGGAGATTAATATTGGCCTTTCTGCTTGTGTGCCAGTCTTGACTCCTGGGTGTGCCATCTCTCTCTCTCTCTCTCTCTCTCTCTCTCTCTCTCCAATTGTGGTCCATAGAAAGCCTATATTTTTTTTCCTTGATTTGGGTTCTAAAATCTACCAGAGAAAATAACTACATCAATCATTGGTAGAAAAATATTGGCCTCTGGGTTTGTGTGCCACTCCTGACTCCTGTGTGCGTCATCTCTCAGTCAGTGGGCCATAGAACGCCTATTTTTGGTTTTATTTGTTTTCTAAATTCTCCCTGAAAAAATCATTTTATTTTATTTGGTTTCTAAATTCTTCCTGATAAAAACATATTTTTTTTATTATTTTTTTTTCTAAAGTCTCCCTGAAAAAAAAAAAAAAAAAAACAACCAAAAAAAACAGTGGGAGATTAATATTGGCCTTTCTGCTTGTGTGCCAGTCTTGACTCCTGGGTGTGCCATCTCTCTCTCTCTCTCTCTCTCTCTCTCTCTCTCTCTCTCTCTCTCTCTCCAATTGTGGTCCATAGAAAGCCTATATTTTTTTTCCTTGATTTGGGTTCTAAAATCTACCAGAGAAAATAACTACATCAATCATTGGTAGAAAAATATTGGCCTCTGGGTTTGTGTGCCACTCCTGACTCCTGTGTGCGTCATCTCTCAGTCAGTGGGCCATAGAACGCCTATTTTTGTTTTTATTTGTTTTATAAATTCTCCCTGAAAAAATCATTTTATTTTATTTGGTTTCTAAATTCTTCCTGATAAAATCATATTTTTTTTATTATTTTTTTTTCTAAAGTCTCCCTGAAAAAAAAAAAAAAAAAAAAAAAAAACAGTGGGAGATTAATATTGGCCTTTCTGCTTGTGTGCCAGTCTTGACTCCTGGGTGTGCCATCTCTCTCTCTCTCTCTCTCCAATTGTGGTCCATAGAAAGCCTACATTTTTTTTCCTTGATTTGGGTTCCAAAATCTACCAGAGAAAATAACTCCATCAATCATTGGTAGAAAAATATTGGCCTCTGGGCTTGTGTGCCACTCCTGATTCCTGTGTGCGTCATCTCTCACTCAGTGGCCCATAGAAAGCATATAGTTTGTTACATTTGTTTTCTAAATTCTCCCTGCAAAAATCTATTATTTTTTTTTTGGGGGGTTTCTAAAGTGTTCCTGAAAAAAATAAAAATAAAAAAAAAATAATAGTGTGACATTAATATTAACATTTGTGCTTCAGTGACAGTCCTGCGTGTGGGGCATCTCTCTAATTTGCAGCCACCAAAAAAAGAGTGTGTAACATTGGGCCTGATTTTCGCTGTGGTCTCACCAACCTGTAAAGGGGTAGCTAAATCATACTGAAGTTATAGCTCACCGTGTAAGTTGTGTGACTGCAACAAATAACGTTAGTTTGGTTACGTTTTTAAAACAATGAGGAAGTCTAGTGGAAGAGGTCGTGGCCGGGGGCGTTCATTGTCAGCTGGTAATGAGGGTAGTGGTAGTGGTGGAGCATCAGGTGGTCGTGGGGGAAAAAATATTGCACCTAAGTCTGGAGCTGTGGAGCCAGGTTCGTCGTCCGGCTACACAAGGCCTCGAACGCTCCCTTTTCTGGGATTAGGAAAACCGCTTTTAAAGCCGGAGCAGCAAGAGCAAGTTTTGGCTTATCTTGCTGACTCAGCCTCTAGCTCTTTTGCCTCATCTCGTGAAACTGGTAAAAGTAAAAGCAGCGCGTCGTTAGTGGATGTTCACGGTCAGGGACAAGTCACTTCCTTGTCCTCTTCAGCAAAAACAACAACAGAGAAGAATGCAGCAGGCGACACAACGGGTTACTCCATGGAGCTCTTTACACATACCGTCCCTGGCTTAGAAAGTGAAGCAGTTAACAGTCCATGCCCATTACAAATTGAATCTGACATGGAGTGCACTGACGCACAGCCACAGCCAGACTACTATGCTGGTCCTTTGACTCAGACCACAACATTGCCCTCGCAGGGTGCTGATCAAGAATCAGACCCTGATGAGACTATGTTGCCCCATCACGAACGCTATACCACCGAACGACACGGTGACACAGACGAAGTTGCGCAGGAGGTACAAGAAGAGTTATTAGATGACCCAGTTCTTGACCCCGATTGGCAGCCATTGGGGGAACAGGGTGCAGGCGGCAGCAGTTCTGAAGCAGAGGAGGAGGAGGGGCCGCAGCAGGCATCAACATCGCCACAGGTTCCATCTGCCGGGCCCGTATCTTGCCCAAAACGCGTGGCAAAGCCAAAACCTGGTGGAGGACAGCGTGGCCATCCGGTTAAAGCTCAGTCTGCAATGCCTGAAAAGGTATCCGATGCTAGAAAGAGTGCAGTCTGGCATTTTTTTAAACAACATCCAATTGATCAGCGCAAAGTCATCTGTCAAAAATGTTCTACTTCCTTAAGCAGAGGTCAGAATCTGAAAAGTCTCAATACTAGTTGCATGCATAGACATTTAACCACCATGCATTTGAAAGCTTGGACTAACTACCAAACGTCCCTTAAGGTTGTTGCACCCTCGGCCAATGAAGCTAGTCATCAACGCAACATCCCTTCCGGCAGTGTAGGACCACCATTTAGCGCACCACCTGCTGTATCTGTGCAGGTATCTTTGCCAGGCCAAAGCAGTCAGGGTCAGGGAATCACCAGTTTCGTAGTAGGAAACACTGCATCTAGGGCACCGGCGGCAACAATACCATCTCCCACCGTCTCTCAGTCTGCCATGTCCACCGGCACCCCCGCTAGTTCCACGATCTCCAGCTCTCCAGTCCAGCTCACCCTACATGAGACTATGGTTAGAAAAAGGAAATACTTAGCCTCGCATCCGCGTACACAGGGTTTGAACGCCCACATAGCTAGACTAATCTCGTTAGAGATGATGCCCTACCGGTTAGTTGAAAGCGAAGCTTTCAAAGACCTGATGGACTACGCTGTACCACGCTACGAGCTACCCAGTCGACACTTTTTTTCCAGAAAAGCCATCCCAGCCCTCCACCAGCATGTTAAAGAGCGCATCGTCCATGCACTCAGGCAATCTGTGAGCACAAAGGTGCACCTGACAACAGATGCATGGACCAGT
The DNA here is from genome assembly GCF_032444005.1 of Ranitomeya imitator. Lineage (NCBI taxonomy): Eukaryota > Metazoa > Chordata > Amphibia > Anura > Dendrobatidae > Ranitomeya > Ranitomeya imitator. The sequence goes on from NC_091282.1 coordinate 664,302,181, forward strand.
AGGCATGGCCAGGGACGTTACGTGTCCATCACGGCACACTGGGTAAATGTGGTGGATTCAGGGTCCACAGGGGACAGCAAGTTTGGGACAGTTCTGCCTAGCCCACGGTCTAGTAAACAGTTGTCTGTAGCCGTTCGCACCCCCTCCTCCTCCTCCTCCTCGTCCTCCTGCAGAAGCAAGAGCTCGTCCACAGACCGCAGTCGCACAAACACTCCATCCGCACCTGCCACTGTTGCACACCAGGTCTCCCATTATGGGGCAGCTACTGGCATACGTCAGCAGGCTGTATTGGCTATGAAGTGTTTGGGCGACAATAGACACACCGCGGAAGTTCTGTCCGAGTTCTTGCAGCAAGAAACGCAGTCGTGGCTGGGCACTGTAGATCTTGAGGCAGGCAAGGTAGTGAGTGATAACGGAAGGAATTTCATGGCTGCCATCTCCCTTTCCCAACTGAAACACATTCCTTGCCTGGCTCACACCTTAAACCTGGTGGTGCAGTGCTTCCTGAAAAGTTATCCGGGGTTATCCGACCTGCTCCACAAAGTGCGTGGACTTTGCGCACATATCCGCCGTTCGCCTGTACACTCCAGCCGTATGCAGACCTATCAGCGTTCTTTGAACCTTCCCCAGCATCGCCTAATCATAGACGTTGCAACAAGGTGGAACTCAACACTGCACATGCTTCAGAGACTGTGCGAACAGAGGCGGGCTGTTATGTTTTTGTGGGAGGATACACATACACGGGCAGGCAGTAGGATGGCAGACATGGAGTTGTCAGGTGTGCAGTGGTCGAAGATTCAAGACATGTGTCAAGTCCTTCAGTGTTTTGAGGAATGCACACGGCTGGTTAGTGCAGACAACGCCATAATAAGCATGAGCATCCCCCTAATGCGTCTGCTGATGCAAAGTTTGACGCACATAAAGGATCAGGCGTCTGCACCAGAGGAAGAGGAAAGCCTTGATGACAGTCAGCGATTGTCTGGTCAGGGCAGTGTACATGACGAGGTACCGGGCGAAGAGGAGGTGGAGGATGAGGAGGATGATGGGGATGAGTATATTTTTAATGAGGAAGCTTTCCCGGGGGCACGGGAAATTGGTGGCGTGGCAAGGCCGGGTTCTGGTTTTTTGAGGGACACAAGTGACGTAGATTTGCCTGCAACTGCCCCTCAACCAAGCACAACCGCAGATTTGACAACGGGAACTTTGGCCCACATGGCGGATTATGCCTTGCGTATCCTCAAAAGGGACACACGCATTACAAAAATGATGAACGATGACGATTACTGGTTGGCCTGCCTCCTTGATCCTCGCTATAAAGGCAAATTGCAAAATATTATGCCACATGAGAACTTGGAACTAATATTAGCAACAAAACAATCAACTCTTGTTGACCGTTTGCTTCTGGCATTCCCTGCACACAGCGCCCGTGATCGTTCTCACACGAGCTCCAGGGGCCAGCAGACCAGAGGTGTTAGAGGGGCAGAAATCAGAAGTGGCGTTGGACAGAGGGGTTTTCTGACCAGGTTGTGGAGTGATTTTTCTATGACCGCAGACAGGACAGGTACTGCAGCATCAATTCAAAGTGACAGGAGACAACATTTGTCCAGTATGGTTACAAACTATTTTTCATCCCTTATCGACGTTCTCCCTCAACCGTCATTCCCATTTGATTACTGGGCATCCAAATTAGACACCTGGCCAGAATTGGCAGAATATGCATTGCAGGAGCTTGCTTGCCCGGCAGCTAGTGTCCTATCAGAAAGAGTATTCAGTGCTGCAGGTTCAATACTAACAGAAAAAAGGACTCGTCTGGCTACCCAAAATGTAGATGATCTAACCTTCATTAAAATGAACCACAACTGGATTTCAAAATCTTTTGCCCCACCCTGCCCGGCTGACACCTAGCTTTCCTATGAAAAGGTCTTGCCTGTGGACTATTCTGAATGACTTTTCCAATCTCGTAATTTTCTTCACCTGATTGTCCAGCATACGACATGTTTCCACCTCACGAAATGGCCAAACTCCCCACACGGGGCCGTGCTATCGCCACTTTGCGCTTGGACCCTTGAGAGTGCTGTTTGTCTGAAGAGGTGGGTGTGGCCGCTTTTGGTCGACGGCACTGCCACTGGGTCCCTCATAGTACAATAAAGTGTCTCTGGCGGTGGTGGTGCGCACCCAACGTCAGACACACCGTTGTAATATGAGGGGCCCTGTGCCTGTACCGCCGGCCACAAGACAGTTCCCCCCCCCAGCTCAAACAGTGCTCTACCACTAGCAAAATTATCTCTCACAGCTTCACCAATGTGTAGTCTAGCCGCTGACATCCTTCAATGCCTGGCACTGACAATACCATTGTTTTGACATTTTTGTTATGTTAGGCCTTCGAAGCCTGTCTGCGGTCCCTTCTTTCTACAACTACTACACTGACCAGGCCACTGCTGGCCGTGTTACCCTGGAACCAATTTAAAAGTGCCTACAGTCAGCCCAATTTTGTTATGTTAGGCCTTCGAAGACTGTCTGCCGTCACTCCTTCCACTAGACTTCCACTGACCATACACTGCTGCCCATGTACCCCTGGAACCAATTTAAAGTGCCTACAGCCAGCCCAATTTTGTTATGTTAGGCCTTCGAAGCCTGTCTGCGGTCACTCCTTCCACTAGACTTCCACTGACCAGACCACTGCTGCCCGTGTACCCCTGGAACCAATTTAAAAGTGCCTACAGCCAGCCCAAGTTTGTTATGTTAGGCCTTGGAAGCCTGTCTGCGGTCACTCCTTCCACTAGACTTCCACTGACCAGACCACTGCTGCCCGTGTACCCCTGGAACCAATTTAAAAGTGCCTACAGCCAGCCCAAGTTTGTTATGTTAGGCCTTGGAAGCCTGTCTGCGGTCACTCCTTCCACTAGACTTCCACTGACCAGACCACTGCTGCCCGTGTACCCCTGGAACCAATTTAAAAGTGCCTACAGCCAGCCCAAGTTTGTTATGTTAGGCCTTGGAAGCCTGTCTGCGGTCACTCCTTCCACTAGACTTCCACTGACCAGACCACTGCTGCCCGTGTACCCCTGGAACCAATTTAAAAGTGCCTACAGCCAGCCCAAGTTTGTTATGTTAGGCCTTCTAAGCCTGTCTGCGGTCCATTCTTTCAACTACTACTACACTGACCAGGTCACTGCTGCCCGTGTACCCCTGGAACCAATTTAAAATTGCCTACAGCCAGCCCAATTTTTTTATTTTAGGCCTTCGATGCCTGTCTGCGGTCCATTCTTTCAACTACTACTACACTGACCAGGTCACTGCTGTCCGTGTACCCCTGGAACCAATTTAAAATTGCCTACAGCCATGTGTTATTATTTTAGGCCTTCGATGCCTGTCTGCGGTCACTCCTTCCACTAGGCCTCCACTGACCACACCACTGCTGTCCGTGTACCCCTGGAACCAATTTAAAATTGCCTACAGCCATGTGTTATTATTTTAGGCCTTCGATGCCTGTCTGCGGTCACTCCTTCCACTAGGCCTCCACTGACCACACCACTGCTGTCCGTGTACCCCTGGAACCAATTTAAAATTGCCTACAGCCAGCCCAATTTTTTTATTTTAGGCCTTCGATGCCTGTCTGCGGTCCATTCTTTCAACTACTACTACACTGACCAGGTCACTGCTGTCCGTGTACCCCTGGAATCAATTTAAAATTGCCTACAGCCATGTGTTATTATTTTAGGCCTTCGATGCCTGTCTGCGGTCACTCCTTCCACTAGGCCTCCACTGACCACACCACTGCTGTCCGTGTACCCCTGGAACCAATTTAAAATTGCCTACAGCCATGTGTTATTATTTTAGGCCTTCGATGCCTGTCTGCGGTCACTCCTTCCACTAGGCCTCCACTGACCACACCACTGCTGTCCGTGTACCCCTGGAACCAATTTAAAATTGCCTACAGCCATGTGTTATTATTTTAGGCCTTCGATGCCTGTCTGCGGTCACTCCTTCCACTAGGCCTCCACTGACCACACCACTGCTGTCCGTGTACCCCTGGAACCAATTTAAAATTGCCTACAGCCAGCCCAATTTTTTTATTTTAGGCCTTCGATGCCTGTCTGCGGTCCATTCTTTCAACTACTACTACACTGACCAGGTCACTGCTGTCCGTGTACCCCTGGAACCAATTTAAAATTGCCTACAGCCATGTGTTATTATTTTAGGCCTTCGATGCCTGTCTGCGGTCACTCCTTCCACTAGGCCTCCACTGACCACACCACTGCTGTCCGTGTACCCCTGGAACCAATTTAAAATTGCCTACAGCCATGTGTTATTATTTTAGGCCTTCGATGCCTGTCTGCGGTCACTCCTTCCACTAGGCCTCCACTGACCACACCACTGCTGCCCGTGTACCCCTGGAACCAATTTAAAATTGCCTACAGCCAGCCCAATTTTTTTATTTTAGGCCTTCGATGCCTGTCTGCGGTCCATTCTTTCAACTACTACTACACTGACCAGGTCACTGCTGCCCGTGTACCCCTGGAACCAATTTAAAATTGCCTACAGCCATGTGTTATTATTTTAGGCCTTCGATGCCTGTCTGCGGTCACTCCTTCCACTAGGCCTCCACTGACCACACCACTGCTGTCCGTGTACCCCTGGAACCAATTTAAAATTGCCTACAGCCATGTGTTATTATTTTAGGCCTTCGATGCCTGTCTGCGGTCCATTCTTTCAACTACTACTACACTGACCAGGGCACTGCTGGCCGTGTACCCCTGGAACCAACATCAGAAAATATAAAAATAAGTATTTTGCTTATAAAAAAGAAAATACTGGTGAGATATCAAATGCAGACATTTTAACATTAAAAACAAACACACAACTCTAATCTGGTACAGTACTAAAAATGGCCACCAGCTACAATTACTTTCTCCTGCAAGTAGTTAACTGAAAGTTTTTTTAAATTGAAAACACACATATGGCATCCACCGAGTGTTGTCCTGTCGCGTCTTCTTTATATTATTGCCGAGAAGATGCAAAATAATGAAAATAATAAAATCATTAATTACCAAAATAATAGAGAAAGTCAACACCACATTGCAAATAAACATTCATTCCAAATAAAGAAGCAGGGCGCGTCCGAGGGTGAGTATATACCTAATAAGAATATAATCACCCTCGGACGCGCAATGCTTATTTCCAACAGCCTTCCTTCCTAAGAATCAGCCCTTCCGTCGTGTAGAGAGACGTTGTGTTACACTCCAAGGTGTTCCCCAGGTTGCCTTTCCTGAGCTTCGATCTTCCGGCTCTCGTTTAGTAGTTCTTGGAAACTACTCTGCATTAGGCCTTCAAATTGGGTATGGGGTGTAGAGAGATGGTGTGTTCCACTCCAAGGTGTTCCCCAGGTTGCCTTTCCTGAGCTTCGATCTTCCGGCTCTCGTTTAGTAGTTGTCGGAAACTACGCTGCATTAGGCCTACAAATTGGGTATGGGGTGTAGAGAGAGGGTGTGTTACACTCCAAGGTGTTCCCCAGGTTGCCTTTCCTGAGCTTCGATCTTCATGCTCTCGTTTAGTAGTTGTCGGAAACTACGCTGCATTAGGCCTACAAATTGGGTATGGGGTGTAGAGAGAGGGTTTGTTACACTCCAAGGTGTTCCCCAGGTTGCCTTTCCTGAGCTTCGATCTTCCGGCTCTCGTTTAGTAGTTGTTGGAAACTACGCTGCATTAGGCCTTCAAATTGGGTATGGGGTGTAGCGAGAGGGTGTGTTACACTCCAAGGTGTTCCCCAGGTTGCCTTTCCTGAGCTTCGATCTTCCGGCTCTCGTTTAGTAGTTCTTGGAAACTACACTGCATTAGGCCTTCAAATTGGGTATGGGGTGTAGAGAGAGGGTGTGTTACACTCTAAGGTGTTCCCCAGGTTTCCTTGCCATTGCTTCGGTCTTCCGACTCTCGTTTAGTAGTTGTAGAAAAGTACACTGCATTAGGCCATACAAAATGGGTATGGGGTGGAGAGAGATGGTGTGTTACACTCCAAGGTGTTCCCCAGGTTGCCTTTCCTGAGCTTCTATCTTCAGGCTCTCATTAAATTGTGGTTAAATGGAACAACTGCATTTGGCGTACTAGTTGGTTTGGGGCCTACTATCGGTGTCTGCCACTCCTTGCTGTTCTCCTCCACTGAACAAAGCTGTGCCGCCTGTTTACTACGGTTGCCAATTTTGAACTGCATTTCGACTACTTACTGATTTGGCCCTACTCTCTGTGTCAGCCTCTCATTCCAGTTGTCCTCCACTGCAATGCCCCCTGGTTATTCCTGTGTTACCAATTTTGAACTGCATTTAGCCCACTTTCTTCTTTGGGCCTATATCTGTGTTTCCACTTCATCGTGCCCATTGCCCAGCCAGTGATAGATGAGTCTGCTGGTACATTGACCCATAACGCAACATTCCCCGTGCACGCTACACAACAACATTGTGACCCTGCTGAAAGTCAGGTTGCTCTTCCCGCATACCATACCACCTTACACGGGGACAAAGAGGAAGGTGCAGATGAAAGTGCAGGTTCCTTCATCAGGTGGGGGGAGGAATACTAGTTGGCGACGTCACTGGCACAGGGCCTCTCATAGTACGCAAAAGTGTTGCTGCCGGTGGGAGGCGCCCCCGCCGTGCAAACACACCGCTGTACTTTGAGGGGCCCTGTGCCAGTGCCAATGCCAACGAGTGGGCCCCCCCTGCTTGCTCAGGTTCACAGCACTTGCAAAGTTGAAATACTTACCTCTCCCTGCTCCACTGCCGTGACGTGGTCCAGATTTCCTGGGCCCACTAATTACTTGAACCAGCCCTACCCCCCACAACTTTAGCCAAATGACCCCCAATTTCAAATGCCTTCCAATTATTATAAGGTAAATTACGCTTGACAAGCTTCATTAAGAAGAATGGATGGTTTTGACATTAAAATGGCCACTCTAGGTGTTTTCCTGGCCCCCACTCACTGCCGACTATGCTGCCCCATTGACTTGCATTGGGTTTCGTGTTTCGGTCGATCCCGACTTTACGTCATAATCGGCCGATTTCACTCGACCCGACTTTGGACATAGTCGGGTTTCGCAAAACCCGGCTCGACTCTAAAAAGGTCAAGGTCGCTCAACTCTAGAATTGTCAAGTCTTTCTGATTGATGACCATTAAAAGATTATTTCTTGATAATAAAAATGTATCATGTAAAAAAAAAAAATACAGTATCATGTCTGGAACGCTAACAAGACTTTATTTCTGAATAGTAAAATAGTCCAGAACTTTGTACAATGTGTTACTGTTGTCACTATTATAACAGAAGGCTCAGCGTATTCGTGGCAGCTCCCTGTTCATAAATTAGCATTTTTGAACCACTGGGTATGTGCCATCTAATGAAAAAATCAGCAATGTTAAATGTCTTCTGGTGTGAGCAAAGGAAATGCTTCTTCCATGAATCGCTGCTGCTGGCTGCGAGTGGGTACAGCAGTTAAATTCTTTATGCGAAAAAAGTTCCCTCCTCGGTCTAGACCTCATGGCATCTACTTTCATTACTTTTTCGGTACAAAACTTATAATAACACTGCTAATAAAAATGTCGAAAAAGTCACATAAAGGGGGCTCGTTCTCAACTGAACTCTTTAGATTTCTCATCTTTTATCCCTATAGACTCCATTTTGGATGGTGTCTAACCTCCTATTTTAATATACGCTTGAGATGTCATTGACAAGCAAATGATAAAAACCTCATTTTGAAAAGAGAAATAATTTGAAACATTTAATTCTAAGCCCTAAATATAGATTAAATTATATACTTAATTTAAAAGGAATCTCGTTAAAATCTCCCCCAATCACCCAATTAATAAATATGACTACATATTCCTTTAAAAAATAAGCCAGTTGATCCCTTTATGACCACCAAGAAATCATGTTTTGAAGTTCAGTGTGGAAGTGCATTGGAGCGTGATGATGCACTTACAGCTTCTCAGCTGTATTCCTGAACCAGCAGGACCCTCCCCTGGCTGAGTGACAGGTCGGTGGCCAGTGAACCAGAACAACGGACCTGTCAATCAGCCAGAGAAATCCACGACTAGTTCAGAAATACAGCTGAGGCTAAGAAGCTGTAAGTGTTTCTTTATGTCCCAATGTATTGAAGACTGAGCTGCAATTCAGAATTTCTTACAGCTGAAGCAGCATTTTGGGGTCATAAAGGGATACATGTAAGTGGCTTCCAAATGCCTTGTCTAATTCCTGCCTTCAGCTGCATAGTTATCAGAGCGTACTGATTTGGAGGACAGGTGATGGCAGAGATGGGTCAGCCCCTGTCTTCTCCTCTGAGTGTTGTGCTTATCAGAACAAATTCTTGAAACAGCTTATCCCCAGAGTTAGTGAGACACAGATGCTGACCCATCACTGCCAGCATCTGTACTCTAAATCAGTACGTTCTGATATTAATGCAGCTAAAGGCAGGCAAGTAGACTGTAAAAAGGCCAGAGTTTGGAAGCCACTTACCTGGAATATTTTTACAAGAATGAAGACAAATTCCCTACAATAAAGTGATTTGCAAAGTTTTATAACTTTTCAGACTAGACAAAATTATTTTCTAATATATAATTGCCTAGAATACTACTTCCTGCAATTTGTGCCAACTTCCGTGGCTTTGTCCGGAGCTAATGTCCGGAGCTAATGTCCGGAGCTAATGTCCGGAGATTAATTGCCTAGAATACTACTTCCTGCAATTTGTGCCAACTTCCGTGGCTTTGTCCGGAGCTAATGTCCGGAGCTAATGTCCGGAGCTAATGTGCGGAGATAATGTCCGGAGCTAATGTCCGGAGCTAATGTCCGGAGCTAATGTCCGGAGATAAGTGACGTCAACAGTGTCCAGTGTCTGATTGGTTGCCGCCTGCTGCGAGCGACCAATCAGAAACGTGCCGTACTGTGACACACTCCGCCCGCCATTTTGGTGTGATTTTTGAATTTTTACCTCACAGCAAGTTTCTATTGCGTGGAGGCGGGCCCAGTGACGTTGCTCTTCAAGCTCCTGCCGAATTTCGTCAAAAAAATGATAATACCATTTACCAAAACTATATATATTTAGTTGTGAAGTGGTTCAGTGACATTTTCACACCAATTTTGAACTTTTGTTTGGTGTTTTCTCCATATACTGCCTATTATTTTTGTTCTTTCTTACTATTATTTATTAATTGTATTATTCTTACATTTGAATAAATAAAGTATATATGGATTCTAGACTCCCGATTCTTTAGAATCGGGCTGCCATCTAGTATAAAATAAAAGTTTAGTTACACGTTAAAAATCTATCATACTTGAAAACTCTCTTCGAACAACCAGAAGGCTCACCCGAAAGCGGCAAAAATCTCATGGACCCCTAAAAGAGTTGGCAAATCCCCTACTCTCCATCAATACTTGCTCTTTGGTTTCTTGTGCATGATGCTGACATGCTTTCTCAGCCAGTCTAACATTGGAGGGGGGGTGTTGTGGAGGGATATGGCCTGCAAAAAATAGACATGGTTATGGGCAAACATTTTCACACTGCAAGGATGAAATCCCAGACTTCAAAAGCATGCTATTGGATCGCCCCCAGACACAGGGCCACGCGTTTCGGTACCGGGCCTCTCTGGTTCGGTTCTGAGGCTGTCACGGTGGCTAGACCCGGTCCGCGACCCTGCTAAGGGGCGTCCAATGAAAGTAGTAAAGCAGTCTGTCAGGGGTTCGTGACGCCACCTGTGGTGTTCGGTCAGGGTGACCGACGCTGCTATGGGGTCCACTGGGGTGATGGAATGGCAGCTGGATGGTATAACTTCCCACAGGTGAAGTATGTCCCCAGGGCTTCCCAGTAAGATGGATGGTAATGGTGTGAGGTGCAGTCAATAATGAGGACACAAGGTTGCAGTCTCTTTACCTCTTTACTGAAGGCTTCAGGATCCTCAATCCAGAGTACGTTTAACAGGGCTTTCTGAGACAGGCCGGTCTGATGGGCACATCCAGAGTTTCCTTCGCAGATGGAAATCGTTGCCTACCACTGGCGCCTGTGTGTTGTAGTCCTACCCTGCTGAGCATTCGGAATAGTCCTCACAACTGCTGTTCTCGTTCGTTCGTTCTCTACAGCTCTCTCTCGTTCTCTTTAGTTCCAGATGTTACTAGTTTCTCGTCCCCCAGGTAAATTTTGGCTAGGACGCACCCGTATGACGGGAAGGCTTGGAGGTCTTCCGGGACCCTAGAGACGCCCTTCTCCCAATGTTGCCCCCTATGTCTTCTTAGGAAATTTAAGGTAGACAGCCAACCTATAATTAACTGTCCGGCGGAGTTTGAAGTAAGGCCTGAAGTCAGTTACTCCTACGGTGTTCCGGCCATCGACTACGCGCCTCAGTAAGATGTTGCCTCTTTCTCTCTTGGCACGACTCTTACTGGCTCTCCTTTGTGCTTGATCTCATTTACATGGTTCCACAATATCCTTCCCTTCGTGTCTCTTTCTTAGGATACCGCCGCAGGGTGTGCAGGCGCGGTTCGTTACGTTCTGTTCTGTTCGCTAGGCACCTGCCAGGTTCCCACGCCTGACAGGGACCCCCCTGTGCCTTCTCCCTGAAACACCCCCTGCCACGGGATGTTGCCTGAATCCAACCCAGTCAGCTTCTGCCTAACTTCCTCCCCAGCCCCTAGTTTTACCAGTGTGAGGAGTGGCCCAATAAATAAAGCCTTTTTCTCCCCCTAGTGGTCGGAGTGTGAAGTATAAAGAGGGGGGGCTGTAGGAACGCAGTTAAACGAAAGCCCCCCATGACTGCGTTACCAAGGGAACGCAGGGGAGCAATTTTTAAAAAATAGTGCAGGGAAAGGGGATTGGTTTAAGGGATGGGGAGGAGTAGGGGGGTGGTCCAGAGTTATGGGGCGGGTTATGGGAAAAGTGCGGGAAAGGGGGCCATTACCTTTGGATATCCGTCCTGAGAAGACGTGCAGGATGTCCTCCGTCGACGAAATTCTGGGGCAGCTGAGGGAGATGACGAGGTCGCGGCGTGGAGGCTGGCTTGAGGATCAGCTGGCGTCATTGCTGGGCAGTCCGGGAGCCCAGGGGACCAGATCCAGGAGGACCCGTCCCCCGGAGTGCATGTCACCGGAGCTTGGAGGGCGCGGCAACCGCCAGCCACGGAGCCCCTCTCGGGACCCTGCAGAGTATGCGGGCCAGCAGTCACCTACCCTCCCCGGCCCGTCCTCCAGCAGGAATCCACAGGCCGGCACTGCTGGCGCTGGACGACGGCCGGGAGCAGCGGCGGCGCAGGCCCGGAGAGACGCGCAGGCCGCACCGGAAGTGCCTGGTGGAGTTCCGGGTCAAAGCTCCAACATGGCGGCGGTGAGCAGGAGCGGTACCCGGCGAGCAGCGGCGGTGTCTGCGGCGCCGGCGACGTCACCGGCGACGAGGAGCAGAGCGCAGGGAGCGGCGGCGGGGCAAGTAACATAGTAACATAGTAACATAGTTGGTAAGGCTGAAAAAAGACATTTGTCCATCCAGTTCAGCCTATATTCCATCATAATAAATCCCCAGATCTACGTCCTTCTACAGAACCTAATAATTGTATGATACAATATTGTTCTGCTCCAGGAAGACATCCAGGCCTCTCTTGAACCCCTCGACTGAGTTCGCCATCACCACCTCCTCAGGCAAGCAATTCCAGATTCTCACTGCCCTAACAGTAAAGAATCCTCTTCTATGTTGGTGGAAAAACCTTCTCTCCTCCAGACGCAAAGAATGCCCCCTTGTGCCCGTCACCTTCCTTGGTATAAACAGATCCTCAGCGAGATATTTGTATTGTCCCCTTATATACTTATACATGGTTATTAGATCGCCCCTCAGTCGTCTTTTTTCTAGACTAAATAATCCTAATTTCGCTAATCTATCTGGGTATTGTAGTTCTTCCATCCCCTTTATTAATTTTGTTGCCCTCCTTTGTACTCTCTCTAGTTCCATTATATCCTTCATGAGCACCGGTGCCCAAAACTGGACACAGTACTCCATGTGCGGTCTAACTAGGGATTTATACAGAGGCAGTATAATGCTCTCATCATGTGTATCCAGACCTCTTTTAATGCACCCCATGATCCTGTTTGCCTTGGCAGCTGCTGCCTGGCACTGGCTGCTCCAGGTAAGTTTATCATTAACTAGGATCCCCAAGTCCTTCTCCCTGTCAGATTTACCCAGTGGTTTCCCATTAAGTGTGTAATGGTGATATTGATTCCGTCTTCCCATGTGTATAACCTTACATTTATCATTGTTAAACCTCATCTGCCACCTTTCAGCCCAAGTTTCCAACTTATCCAGATCCATCTGTAGCAGAATACTATCTTCTCTTGTATTAACTGCTTTACATAGTTTTGTATTATCTGCAAATATCGATATTTTACTGTGTAAACCTTCTACCAGATCATTAATGAATATGTTGAAGAGAACAGGTCCCAATACTGACCCCTGCGGTACCCCACTGGTCACAGCGACCCAGTTAGAGACTATACCATTTATAACCACCCTCTGCTTTCTATCACTAAGCCAGTTACTAACCCATTTACACACATTTTCCCCCAGACCAAGCATTCTCATTTTGTGTACCAACCTCTTGTGCGGCACGGTATCAAACGCTTTGGAAAAATCGAGAATCGGAAGTGAGCAGCAGCGGAGTGGCGGCGGGTACCTCGGGGTTTGAATCACCCCGGGTGCCCGGCTGAGGCGGCGCGGCAAGAGGCAGAGCGACGGGCAGGCGTACCTCAACCCCACAGCCTGGCCCAGCACGGCGGGGGCGAACTTTGGCAGCGGCTGGGGCTCGCGGCAGAGCCCAGCAAGAAGACAGGTCCGGAGTCGGGCTGGCGGCGGCCAGGTCCAGGTCACCCAGAAGGTCCAGGGAGAGTTCCAGTTCGCCTGCTCCGGTCCCCCCTGGTGACGAGGAGGCCAGGGGCACGGGCCTGGAGCAACACAGCGGCGCAGAGGATTCCGGTTCCAGGAGCGACCCGCGGGAGTTCGGGGATCGCACGGCTGGCGGGGACACAGCACCTGCGCAGCTTAGTGAGTATGAGAATAATTCTGTTGTGGGGTGGGATAGTGGTGCTCGGGCTGGGGATAGTTGGTACGGGGGGGTTGATTTGGCAGGGAGTGGAGGGCCCAGCACTGGGGGGTCCCGGGGGTCAGGGAGCTTTTGGCGGGCATGTCCCAGATTTTGAGGAGATTGGATGGGGAGGGCCGGGAGAGTGTGCGGTCGTCTCCGCTAGATGCTTGGGTGCCAGCTTCTGGTACTGGTTCGGGAGTGGTAGCTGGGTCCGATAGGGTGAGTGGGGTAGAGCAGGCGTCGACGGCAGGGGTGTCAGTGTCGGTACAGACTGATAAGGATAAAGGGGATAGGATTAAATTGGATGATAGAGCTAAGGGGGAGGTTTATGTGTGTTTCGAAGGGCCGTTGGGGGCCCATTTAAAGAAAGAGGTTAAAGAAAAAATATGGAAAGATGAATATGTAGAGATTTTCTCCCTGTTGCCCCTGGAGAAGTTTAATTTGGACAAGGGTAAGAAGGAGGATAGTAAAAAGGAGGAGGAGGAGAAGAGGCGTTGGCGATTGATACCGCAGACGTTTGTGAATTGGCAGCAGGCGTTTTTCATTTTGGCAGGTGTTATAGGGGAAAAGTTTCCTGAGAACTGTGCAGGTCTGTTCTGCTATGTGGATGCGATAGGGGAAGCATACAGGGCGTACGGGGGCCAGGCGTGGTTACGCTATGATGAGCAGTTTCGGCAAAGGAAGGTGATTAGACCCGAGATAAAATGGGAGCAGAAGGACATAGGGTTGTGGTTGAAGGTGATGGCTCCGACGCGGTTTGGGCAGTCCTTTCATGGGGGAGGAGGGAGTAGTGGTCAGCAGTCAGGGCAAGGAAGTGGGGGACAGGGGTCACAAGGGGCTAAGGACAAAGCAGGGACGTGTTGGCAGTTTAATGACGGCCAATGCAAATACGGCAGTACATGCAAGTTCAAGCATGTCTGTTCACACTGTGGAGGGGCCTCACATGGAGTGGCCAAGTGTTTCAAAAAAGCAAGGGGCAAACCAGCAGTGGGAGGTGGTCATGGGGGTGACACCGGTGAGGGTTCAAAAGATGGCCCCTTATCTAAGTAGGTATCCGGATAAAGAAAAGGCTAGGTTGTTGTGGGATGGTTTTTCGGAGGGTTTTAGGATTCCTCATCCGGCTCATACTACCCCCTTTTCTAAAAAGAATTTGAGGTCGGCTAACCTTCAGGCAGATGTGGTTACGGCTAAATTGGCTAAGGAGGTTGAGTTAGGGCACATGGCGGGGCCGTTTAGTGATTTACCTGTGGAGGGGGTGGTTGTTTCGCCTCTGGGGGTTGTCCCTAAAAAAGAGCCTAATAAGTTTCGCCTTATTCAACATCTGTCGTATCCAAAGGGCCAGTCAGTTAATGACGGTATAGCGGAGGAGCTTTGCTCTGTGGTTTATACCTCTTTCGATGCTGCGGTGCAATGGGTGCGTAGGTATGGCACAGGTGCATTAATGGCTAAGACAGATGTTGAATCGGCTTTTCGTTTACTTCCGGTTCACCCCGATAGTATCCCGCTGTTAGGATGTTTTTGGAACGGGGGGTTCTATTTCGATAGGTGTTTGCCTATGGGTTGTTCGATTTCCTGCTCGCTGTTTGAAGCCTTTAGTACTTTTTTGGAGTGGGTCGTTCGGGACGTTTCTCAGGTTCCGTCTGTTATCCATTACTTAGACGATTTTTTGTTTGTTGGCCCCCCGGATTCTTTGTTGTGCGGTAATCTGTTGGCTACGATGGAATGGGTGGCAGGACAGTTTGGTGTGCCCTTAGCGCGAGATAAAACAGAGGGACATGTCACGGTGCTGAGTTTTTTAGGTATTCTCATAGACTCGGAGAAGATGGAGTGTCGCTTGCCTGAGGAGAAGCTGTTGGCCTTACAGCAAGAGGTGATGAGATGCGAGAAGTTGTGCAAGGTTACGCTGAAAGAGCTACATTCGTTGTTGGGGCGGTTGAACTTTGCGTGCCGTATTATGCCTATGGGCAGGATATTTTGTAGGAGATTGTCAAGGGCTATGGCTGGAGTGCGTTCAGCACATCATTTTGTACGCTTGAACAAAGAGCACAGGGAGGATTTGGCGGTTTGGAGGCGTTTTTTGGACAACTATAACGGTAGGGCCCTGATCCAACAGGAGGATTTGAATGATTTTGATTGCGAAATTTTTACGGATGCGGCTGGTAGTGTCGGATACGGGGCTTATTGTGCTGGAAAATGGAGTGTTGGAGGATGGCCTGATTGGTGGCGCAAAGCGGGTTTTACAAAAAATTTGGCGTTGTTGGAGCTGTTTCCAATTGTGGTTTCGGTGTTCATTTGGGGCAGTACTTTTAAGGATAGGCGGATACGTTTTCATTGTGACAATTCGAGTGTGGTGTCGGTGATCAATAGTCTGTCTTCATCATCTCCTCCGGTAATCAAATTGGTTTGGGAGTTAGTTTTGCGGTGCCTGGAGTTGAATACATGGATTTCGGCTGTACATGTTCCCGGCGTTCAAAATTCTAAAGCCGATGCTCTGTCTCGTTTACAGTGGGAACGTTTCCGGGAGTTGGCTCCAGAAGCGGAAGATGCAGGAACGACATGCCCTTTTCATTTGTGGCAGATTGTTGCGGACAAGGAGGTCGGCTGATACAGTCTTCGGTGTCCGGAAGGACGTGGTCAGGTTATGAAGCGTCATGGCATTTGTGGGAAGGGTGGTTGGAGCAGTTGGGTTCAGTTGAATCGGATGGTGACAGGGTGATGGCGATTTTGCTTTTGATTGGATCGGCGGAGGAATGGGGTTGGTCTGTGTCGAAATTGAAAAAATTTACAGCTGGCGTGGCTTTTGGTTTTAAGCTCCAGGGTTCCGTCGATGTCACTAAGGATTTCTTGATTCGGCAGGCATTAAAAGGTTTTCGGAAGGGTTTTTCAACTTGCGATACTCGAAGGCCCATATCTTTCGGGATGTTGGAGCGTCTGGGGGTAGCATTGGGGGAAGTTTGTAGTTCTGACTTCGAGGCTGTTCTGTTTCGATTGGCGTTTTCGTTGGCCTTTTTTGGGGCGTTGAGAATAGGGGAGCTGGTTTCCCCTAGCAGGTTTACAGCCGGGGGTTTGTTGGCGGAGGATATTAAATTTTGGTCAGGCGGGATTGCCTTTTGGATTCGGCGGTCGAAGACCGATCAGTTTGGGAAAGGAAGACGTGTGGTTTTGGGAAAAGTGGTTGGGGGGGCGATGTGCCCTCATCGGTGTTTGGAAGATTATTGGGGATTGTATCCAGATAGGTCTGGCCCACTTTTACGGCACCGTCAGGGTGAATTTTTATCGCGGTTCCAGTTGAGACAAGCGTTGACAATTTTAGGCTTGGATCCCTTGTCGTTTGGGACACATTCATTTCGAATTGGGGCAGCATCTGAGGCTGCTGGTTTGGGGCTGGGACCGGAGGTTATTCGTCGTATTGGCAGGTGGTCGTCGAATCGTTATTTATCTTATGTGCGTAATTGATTTGTTAATTGTTTAGTGGGGGTATTAATTATCATTGTATTTTGCAGGTCGGACCCCACTTCTGGCGTGGATTTTCGGACATTCTTTTGTGCATTGGGGGGCGATTCGTGCCGATGTTAGACAAGATGGTAGGCAATTGGGTTTTCAGAGGGATGTGGTGGTGGTCCAATGGTTGGGTTTTCGGGGCATGTCGTGGCGCGGGTTTTTGACCGAGTTTTCCCGATCGGCTAGTTTGGATCGTTCCCCGGACATTGTAGTTGTACATTTGGGCGGTAACGATTTGGGGTCTAAGCCGGTGAGGGAGTTAATTAGAGATATCCGGTACGATTTTTTACGATTATGGGTATCCTTCCCAGGGATGGTTACGGTGTGGTCCGACATAGTGCCCAGAAAAACGTGGAGGGCAGTACGCTCTATGAAGGGTATCAATAGGGCCCGGGTTAAGCTAAACAGGGCTGTGGCGAGTTTTGTTTCTCGTAACGGGGGGGTGGCGGTTCGCCACTTTGAGTTGGAAGCTGGTGTTGGAAATTACTGGAGGAGCGATGGCGTTCATTTGAACGATATTGGCTTGGATTTGTGGATGTTGTCAATACAAGAAGGGGTGGAGAGGGCCATGGCGGTGGTGGGGCACTCGCGAGCCTGAGGTGTTCAGTGCTGCTCGTGGTTGGCGGGGGGCAGGGTTCTTGGAGTTGGTTTTATGGGGCTGATCTGGCTTTGGTTTACTGGCTCTGGATGGAGATTTTACCTCGGGAGCTTAGGGGTTGGTTTGCCCGGTAAACGGGTTACATGGTGCCCTGGAGCTGGTGGTTACGGCTGAGGGTAAAGAAGGGTTTTTCAAGTTGGTTTGGGCTTTTGCCTATTAGGTGCCAGACTTATTAGCTCCAAGAACCCTCCCCTCAAGTTTTATACAAATGTATAAATGGTTGTTTATGTTTGTTATTAATAAAATGGCCGCTGTGGCCAAATTATCCAAAATAAATAATTGTCGTGTTTTTAATTTAGGGGTAGTAATATTCCTTTGGTATAAGGATCAAGGGGGTAAGAGAGGCCTGGTATCTCGGAGGTCCCATCTTGGAATACGCAGTCAAGAGGGGGGGCTGTAGGAACGCAGTTAAACGAAAGCCCCCCATGACTGCGTTACCAAGGGAACGCAGGGGAGCAATTTTTAAAAAATAGTGCAGGGAAAGGGGATTGGTTTAAGGGATGGGGAGAAGTAGGGGGGTGGTCCAGAGTTATGGGTCGGGTTATGGGAAAAGTGCGGGAAAGGGGGCCATTACCTTTGGATATCCGTCCTGAGAAGACCACACACCCTCCCTTGTTTTAGTCCTTGCTTTGGGTGCTTTATAGGGGTTAATGGGGAATAGTAAGGGAATTAGGTGCTAAATAAGTCCTTTGTAGGGGTTTATGTTGTACTGTTGTCACAGTGGCTGGTTGGCGGGGGCGTGGTTCTTGGAGTTGGTTTTATGGGGCTGATCTGGCTTTGGTTTACTGGCTCTGGACGGGGATTTTACCTCGGGAGCTTTGGGGTTGGTTTGCCCGGTAAACGGGTTACATGGTGCCCTCGAGCTGGTGGTTACGGCTGAGGGTAAAGAAGGGTTTTTCAAGTTGGTTTGGGCTTTTGCCTATTAGGTGCCAGACTTATTAGCTCCAAGAACCCTCCCCTCAAGTTTTATACAAATGTATAAATGGTTGTTTATGTTTGTTGTTAATAAAATGGCCGCTGTGGCCAAATTATCCAAAAGAAATAATTGTTGTGTTTTTAATTTAGGGGTAGTAATATTTCTTTGGTATAAGGATCAAGGGGGTAAGAGAGGCCTGGTATCTCGGAGGTCCCATCTTGGAATACGCAGTCATGTGTTCTGGTGATACCTGGTCAGGAGAACTCCTTAGTGCCATCAGACGTACCGCCACTCTCCTTAGCGGCAGAGTGCCATACTGCAACGACCAGGTCTCTGGGGCGCGGCACTATCTAGGTAGAACTGCTGTTATCGCAGGAGCAGGTAATAGCCAAACTTAATTAATTAAGTAACTTTACAATTTTGTTTTCGTAGCTCTAATACAATCCAGGCTGGTCAGCTTCCCCAGCACACTGAACACGAGGTAAAAATGTTTCCTGGTTCAAGACAAAACTAGGTAGGTGCATCTAATCAAACCCTGCTGATTTGGGATTTAACCCTGTCCTATCTGGCTTTGCTTCAGTGCTCAACAGGGGCCACAATCAGAATGAATGTGTAGGGTCTAGACATTTTTTTGCTAATAAAAAAATGTGGAATCTTATAAGGACCCAATAATAAAATCCAATTTTTACTTCCAAAAGTTATCACCCAAAAGGTGGTACAAAACACACCACAAAAAACTGTAAAAAACAACAAAGCCTTTGTGTGCACTAGGTATCCCTACTGTTGCACCTATGCTTTTCCCTTCCAAATGGCGGAGGTTGGCACCCTAGGGAGAGCATTTTGGCTCTCTTGCTCCACGATGACTGCCCATAAGATGCCCTAGATATCCCCTATGACTGATAGAGTGTCCGTGTACGAGATAAGGGAACCACTGATACTAGACATAGGCCACACCTAGACAGGGACCCTATACCCCAATTTAGTTAAAAAGATAAACTAATAGATATAAAGAAATAGTGACATCACTAAATATCAGAGTACTAAGATTAACAACAATATATACACATATGCTGAAGTTGTGGTATCATGATTTATTAAGTGTGGACCAGCAAAGGTAGAGCAGGGAACATGATTAAGATACCCTATCCACAGCAGAATTGATACACAGGACAATGCTGTTAATCATATGCATGGATAGCCCAGCTGATACATTTCTATGGGGATTGACACCCCATTCAATGAAATGTATGGATATACAGTATCTGGATAGAAAAAGTACTCATCTAGAGGATTGCCACCAGCCTTCCATAGCATCAACGCTTTCACCCTGCTGGCTCATTAGGAGGCCTGATATTGTATGTTGCGTCTTGATAGAGCCTGGTGGCTCTCATGAAATGGCCAATTTGTGCGCCAAGTTCTGTCATTTTATAAGTACTGTATATTCTATATGGTAGCAGTGCAATTAAAATTTTATATATTTTTTGTATGCATACACGTTAATGCTTACAGAAGGCTGCTGTATGCTTTTGTTTGTAGATTATGCAGTCATAGCAGCTTGCACCTCTTCATATTTGCTTTATTCCTTTCGGAGGTGCTAGTCAGTTTTCTGATGAGGGGAGTTTGTGGAAAATTAAGCGATACATACATGCTAGCCACCTTAGGGAGAGACCCAAGTTGGGCTAAATGTAGCGGGACGAAAGAGACCGAAAAGCCCTCTACTCAAAGGAAATACATAGTGGATGCTTTCCTGAAACGGAAAGTACTTGCAAGCAGCATAATACAAAGAATAGCAGGTTTAGGATTCTGGGTAAACCTGCTATTCTTTGTATTATGCTGCTTGCAAGTACTTTCCGTTTCAGGAAAGCATCCACTATGGAAAATTAAGATAATTCATGTTCCAGTCTACACAGAGACTCTATTGGAGAATGAAATAGGGAATTTATTTATTATGCGTCTCTCATATAGTGCCATCATATTCCGAAGCACTATACTCACATTTTCAACACTATCCACCTTGGGGCTCACAATCTAAATTCCCTATCAGTATGTCTTTGGAACGTGGGAGGAAACCGCGCAAATACAGGAAGAACATACAAACTCCTTGCAAATGTGGGATTGGTGGAATTTGACCCCAGGACCCCAGCACTGCAAAGCAACAGTGCTAACTACTAAGCCATCGTGCTGCCCTGAAAAGGGAAAATCACATTTCCAAAATAGTTATTTTGAGAATCAACGCCTCTTTCACCAGCTCAATACCACGTAAGGAAAGGATATACAAAAAAAAACTAATTAATGCATAAAAAAATTCTGTAAGAATCACACACCAAGATTGCATGAAATTAAGGAGACGAGGGTAAAGGTCCTTATCAAACTTCAATTTCTTTGTACCATCAGTCACAAAGTAGATAAGAAAGATTGATCAGACCTACAAAGGATACTCAATAGTGTGGTACTCTTGTAAGGAGGTTGCTTTCCTTGCTTCTTGCCTGGAACCACTTAGTCAGACAGCTGGGTTGTTGGGGGAAGACATTCTGCCCTGGACAGAGGGGACCAGGTGACTGCTGGGAAGAGAGAGGGGTGTGTTCAGAAAAAGAGCAGGAGAGCAGAGAGAGGGCAGCGCGCCAATGAGAGGGCAGGCTGCAGCGCCGTGCTCCCCTAAAGGTAGTGCTCCCCGTGAGGGCACTGAGGCTGAGAAACCCACCATAGTGAAGGCTGAATGTGAGGGTGTAGACTCGGAAGCCTCCTGAATCAGAGAAGACTCTTCCCCTGATAGCTCAGAGACAGTGACCGGGGCGCAGCCCCGGTGACCGCAGTGACAAGCAAAGATCCCTGAGTGTGATAAGTAACTGCCCACTGTGTGTGTGACATCGTTACTACAGAGAAACTGCCAAGCTAACATACAGAGACTCCTGTAGCAGTGACCAAGACTGTGCTACTTCCTGATTTCAGTTTCACTTTGAGGATAAAAGGCTGTAGAGGCTTAACCCGGGAGTCTCCAGTTCCTAGGAGACAGAGAAGAGACTTCAGGATCTTCAAGCGCTGCTGGTGACTGTATCCACGTTGGAATAAGGACCCTCAAGTCAGGACCTCCCTGGATTGATAAGTTACCAGAACAGTCGTTAACCGTTTGCGATTCCGCTTAGCTGTTTACTGTTCGCTTTATCTCTATTAACCCCCTGATTACTCCCTGCGAGGAGAATCTTACTCCTGTTAATAAATTCCCCTCAACAGTTGGTCTGTCTGTTCCGTGGTGACATACTCAACCCTGCACTCTATTACACTTGGCGTAGTCTGCAGGATATCACATGGTAGCGCGGAAAGGGCAAACCAAGCAGTTGGGGAGGCCCCAGGTCTAGCATCTCCCTGGGGCGCCATGTTGGTTAACCTGCCAGAATTCTCGGGGAGCGATGTCATGTTGTGGGGTTAGACAGAGCGCATCCGAGGGATGATGCGGATGCATCCTATGACGCCAGCTCTGCAGGTGGAAATAGCTGTGATGGCCCTAGAGGGGGATGCATGGGACTCTGTTATACTCAGACCCCCCCCAGGCGAGAGATACCTTGGACAAAGTATTACGTATACTTGAGGAGACGCATGGGGACCCCACTGACGTAGGGGAGCTGCGCATGTGACTGTTTCCCCGGGTACAAATAGAGGGGGAGAAAGTGATGCAATATATGAACGCACTGCAGGAGCTTCATACTGCCATTATACGGAAGGACGGCATAGGTGTGGGGTCAATTGACGTTGTGCTGCGAGACCAACTGGTGACAGGCTTGCGAGATGTGTTGGTGAAACAGGCCCTGCGAGAGCACATGCGCGTAAAGCTAGATATGACTTTCTCTGAGGTCGGGAGTGAGGCACGCACGCGCGAGCAAAAGCAAGGGGTGGTAGTGCCAGTGGGAAAGGTATGGAGCGGGGAGGTAACAACCTCTCAATGGGTAGAAGACTTGAAGAAGGAGGTTAACCGAGTCTGTGAGGAAGTAGCTGAATATAAGAAGACCCCTGCTGCAGAGTGCAGCCCTCCGGTTCGAGAAAGGGAGGCCGGCCCCCAAAGTGAGACTAGTGCCGCTCAGCAAAGAAGACCGCCTTCATGCTACAACTGCGGAGCACCCAGTCAAAATGAAGAGGAGTCGATGTGGACCCGAGATTCCCAGCTGAAGATAAGAAGAATCTGGGAGGACATTGAGAGTCTAGGGAAAGCCCTTACTGCCATTTTGGGGACCAGCGGCATACCCCGAGGTAACGTGCGGAAGCCGCCAGAAAGAGATAGAGGAGAGGTGCGCAGCATGAAGAAGGCTTCAGTGGTGGCCCCAGAGTATAACTCCGTATCCTGGGGTGAAGAGCAACCGCAGATGAGAGATGTCCCATGCCAAGGTCGACGATCCAGACTGAAGCGCCCTCCAGACAGGCGCAGACGTAAGTGCTGGTCATGCAGAAGGGTTGGACACATGTCCAGAAATTGCCCTACCCGAGAAGAGCGGTGGCAGAGATCCGCTCACCTCTCTGAGGGTCCTGCTAACTGGAGAGAACGTTGCCCCTGGAGAGAATGGTACGGCAGGAAGAGAAGAGTTCCACCTAAGGCAAGACAGTACCACAATGTCGGACGCCAAGGAGAGGAGGAGAAGGTGTCAAGCATCTCCGGTGGAATGACTGCGCTGTCCCAACGCGTGAAGTTGAGCCTGGTGGAACTCCAGCCTGGGTCTGAAGGTTTTGTCTGTGAGACTCAGCCTGGAGAGAAGAAAGGGACGTCCACTCGAGAAGACCACCGAAGTGCTTTACTACCTTGCCCAGCACGAGTTCTCGAAGAAGGAAAGTGCCAAGTGCTCCTGCGATGCTCTTTTTCGAGGTCCTCGTCGATGAGAAGGAGGAACCACTAATATCATCCCCTGAGGTGAAGAGTGTGCTGGCTGTCAGCTCACAAGATCCTGATCGGACAGAGGAAATGGAACAGCTGTGTGAGATGGGGCATGTGGCTGAGAAGCCCTGGGAAGTGATGCCCGCAGAGCTCAGCACAGATGACGAAGATTCCAGCTTGCATAGTCTTAATCCATCTGATTCTACTTTGGACAAGAATGCTCCTGTCAAAGAGAGGGGGAGCTATAGAGAAGATTTACCTGTACTAAGCTCCCAGACTGAGGAACCCGAGCAAGAAGCCCATACGCAAACACCTGCTACCGGCAAGGCTAAGAAGAAGAAAAAGAAGAAGAGGACAGCAGTTGTTGACGAAGCAGAGAAAGCATATCTGTTATGATAAGGCAATTCAGTACCACAATGGACATAGAGGTCAGAGCACATACAGTGACCTGACAATAACCCAAAAACATAGAACGAGCTCTGAGACGTGGGAACTCTGCTGACCGCAATCCCTAATCCTCTCCAACCACACTAGAGGCAGCCGTGGATTGCGCCTAACGCTCCCTATGCAACTCGGCACAGCCTGAGAAACTAGCTAGCCTGAAGATATAAAATAAGCCTACCTTGCCTCAGAGAAATACCCCAAAGGAAAAGGCAGCCCCCACATATAATGACTGTGAGTTAAGATGAAAAGACAAACGTAGAGATGAAATAGATTTAGCAAAGTGAGGCCCAACTTTCTGAACAGAGCGAGGATAGGAAAGGTAACTTTGCGGTCAACACAAAACCCTACAAAAACCACGCAAAGGGGCAAAAAGACCCTCCGTACCGAACTAACGGCACGGAGGTACACCCTCTGCGTCCCAGAGCTTCCAGCAAACAGGAAAAAACAAATAGACAAGCTGGACAGAAAAAAACAGCAAACAAAATAGCAAAGCAGAACTTAGCTATGCAGAGCAGCAGGCAACAGGAACGATCCAGGAGGAAACAGCTCCAATACTAGAACATTGACTGGAGGCCAGGATCAAAGCACTAGGGCGAGTTAAATAGAGCAGCACCTAACGACTTCACCACATGACCTGAGGAAGGAAACTCAGAAGCCGCAGTACCACTTTCCTCCACCAACGGAAGCTCACAGAGAGAATCAGCCGAAGTACCACTTGTGACCACAGGAGGGAGATCTGCCACAGAATTCACAACAGTACCCCCCCCCTTGAGGAGGGGTCACCGAACCCTCACCAGAGCCCCCAGGACGACCAGGATGAGCCATATGAAAGGCACGAACAAGATCGGGAGCATGGACATCAGAGTCAAAGACCCAGGAATTATCTTCCTGAGCATAACCCTTCCACTTAACCAGATACTGGAGTTTCCGTCTTGAAACACGAGAATCCAAAATCTTCTCCACAATATACTCCAACTCCCCCTCCACCAAAACCGGGGCAGGAGGATCAACAGATGGAACCATAGGTGCCACGTATCTCCGCAACAATGACCTATGGAATACGTTATGTATGGAAAAAGAATCTGGAAGGGTCAGACGAAAAGACACAGGATTAAGAACCTCAGAAATCCTATACGGACCAATGAAACGAGGTTTAAACTTAGGAGAGGAAACCTTCATAGGAATATGACGAGAAGATAACCAAACCAAATCCCCAACACGAAGTCGGGGACCCACACAGCGTCTGCGATTAGCGAAACGTTGAGCCTTCTCCTGGGACAAGGTCAAATTGTCCACTACATGAGTCCAAATCTGCTGCAACCTGTCCACCACAGTATCCACACCAGGACAGTCCGAAGACTCAACCTGCCCTGAAGAGAAACGAGGATGGAACCCAGAGTTGCAGAAAAACGGCGAAACCAAGGTAGCCGAACTGGCCCGATTATTAAGGGCGAACTCATCCAATGGCAAAAAGGATACCCAGTCATCCTGATCAGCAGAAACAAAGCATCTCAGATATGTTTCCAAGGTCTGATTGGTTCGTTCGGTCTGGCCATTAGTCTGAGGATGGAAAGCCGAGGAAAAAGACAAGTCAATGCCCATCCTACCACAAAAGGCTTGCCAAAATCTCGAAACAAACTGGGAACCTCTGTCAGAAACGATATTCTCTGGAATGCCATGTAAACGAACCACATGCTGGAAGAACAATGGCACCAAATCAGAGGAGGAAGGTAATTTAGACAAGGGTACCAAATGGACCATCTTAGAGAAGCGATCACAGACCACCCAAATGACTGACATCTTTTGAGAGACGGGAAGATCTGAAATAAAATCCATAGAGATATGTGTCCAAGGCCTCTTCGGGACCGGCAAGGGCAAAAGCAACCCACTGGCACGAGAACAGCAGGGCTTAGCCCGAGCACAAATCCCACAGGACTGCACAAAAGAACGCACATCCCGCGACAGAGATGGCCACCAAAAGGATCTAGCCACTAACTCTCTGGTACCAAAGATTCCAGGATGACCAGCCAACACCGAACAATGAACCTCAGAGATAACTTTATTCGTCCACCTATCAGGAACAAACAGTTTCTCCGCTGGGCAACGATCAGGTTTATTAGCCTGAAATTTTTGCAGCACCCGCCGCAAATCAGGGGAGATGGCAGACACAATTACTCCCTCTTTGAGGATACCCGCCGGCTCAGATAAACCCGGAGAGTCGGGCACAAAACTCCTAGACAGAGCATCCGCCTTCACATTTTTAGAGCCCGGAAGGTACGAAATCACAAAGTCAAAACGGGCAAAAAACAGCGACCAACGAGCCTGTCTAGGATTCAACCGCTTGGCAGACTCGAGATAAGTCAAGTTCTTATGATCAGTCAAGACCACCACGCGATGCTTAGCTCCTTCAAGCCAATGACGCCACTCCTCGAATGCCCACTTCATGGCCAGCAACTCTCGATTGCCCACATCATAATTTCGCTCAGCAGGCGAAAACTTCCTGGAAAAGAAGGCGCATGGTTTCATCACCGAGCAATCAGAACTTCTCTGCGACAAAACAGCCCCTGCTCCAATCTCAGAAGCATCAACCTCGACCTGGAATGGAAGCGAAACATCTGGTTGACACAACACAGGGGCAGAAGAAAAACGACGCTTCAACTCTTGAAAAGCTTCCACAGCAGCAGAGGACCAATTGACCACATCAGCACCCTTCTTGGTCAAATCGGTCAATGGTTTAGCAATACTAGAAAAATTGCAGATGAAGTGACGATAAATATTAGCAAAGCCCAGGAACTTTTGCAGACTTTTCAGAGATGTCGGCTGAGTCCAATCATGGATGGCTTGGACCTTAACAGGGTCCATCTCGATAGTAGAAGGGGAAAAGATGAACCCCAAAAATGAAACCTTCTGAACACCAAAGAGACACTTTGATCCCTTCACAAACAAAGAATTAGCACGCAGGACCTGAAAAACCGTTCTGACCTGCTTCACATGAGACTCCCAATCATCCGAGAAGATCAAAATGTCATCCACGTACACAATCAGGAATTTATCCAGGTACTCTCGGAAGATGTCATGCATAAAGGACTGAAACACTGATGGAGCATTGGCAAGTCCGAATCGCATTACTAGATACTCAAAATGGCCCTCGGGCGTATTAAATGCAGTTTTCCATTCATCGCCTCGCTTAATACGCACAAGATTATACGCACCACGAAGATCTATCTTGGTGAACCAACTAGCCCCCTTAATGTGAGCAAACAAATCAGATAACAACGGCAAGGGGTACTGAAATTTAACCGTGATCTTATTTAGAAGGCGGTAATCTATACAAGGTCTCAGCGAACCATCCTTCTTGGCTACAAAAAAGAACCCTGCTCCTAATGGCGACGATGACGGGCGAATATGCCCCTTCTCCAAGGACTCCTTCACATAACTCCGCATAGCGGCGTGCTCAGGCACAGATAAATTAAACAGTCGACCTTTTGGGAATTTACTACCAGGAATCAAATCGATAGCACAATCACAATCCCTATGCGGAGGTAGGGTATCGGACTTGGGCTCATCAAATACATCCCGGTAATCAGACAAGAACTCTGGAACCTCAGAAGGGGTGGCTGACGAAATAGTCAGAAATGGGACATCACCATGTACCCCCTGACAACCCCAGCTGGACACAGACATGGATTTCCTATCTAATACTGGATTATGGACTTGTAGCCATGGCAACCCCAACACGACCACATCATGCAGATTATGCAACACCAGAAAGCGAATAACCTCCTGATGTGCAGGAGCCATGCACATGCTCAGCTGGGTCCAGTACTGAGGCTTATTCTTGGCCAAAGGCGTAGCATCAATTCCTCTCAATGGAATAGGACACTGCAAGGGCTCCAAGAAAAACCCACAATGCCTAGCATACTCCAAGTCCATCAAATTCAGGGCAACGCCTGAATCCACAAATGCCATGACAGAATACGATGACAACGAGCAGATCAAGGTAACGGACAGAAGAAATTTTGACTGTACCGTACCAATGGTGGCAGACCTAGCGAACCGCTTAGTGCGCTTAGGACAATCAGAGATAACATGAGTGGAATCACCACAGTAGAAACACAGCCCATTCAGACGTCTGTGTTCTTGCCGTTCAACTCTGGTCAAAGTCCTATCGCACTGCATAGGCTCAGGTTTAAGCTCAGGTAATACCGCCAAATGGTGCACAGATTTACGCTCACGCAAGCGTCGACTGATCTGAATGGCCAAAGACATAGACTCATTCAGACCAGCAGGCATAGGAAATCCCACCATGACATCCTTAAGGGCTTCAGAGAGACCCTTTCTGAAAATAGCTGCGAGCGCACCTTCATTCCATTGAGTGAGTACAGACCACTTTCTAAATTTCTGACAATATACCTCTATCTCATCCTGACCCTGACACAGAGCCAGCAAATTTTTCTCTGCCTGATCCACTGAATTAGGTTCATCGTACAGCAATCCGAGCGCCAGGAAAAACGCATCGATATTATTTAATGCAGGATCTCCTGACGCAAGAGAAAATGCCCAGTCCTGAGGGTCGCCACGTAAAAAAGAAATAATGATCCTAACTTGTTGAACTGGGTCACCAGAGGAGCGAGGTTTCAAAGCCAGAAATAGTTTACAATTATTTTTGAAACTCAGAAATTTAGTTCTATCTCCAAAAAACAAATCAGGAATAGGAATTCTCGGTTCTAACATAGAATTCTGAACCACAAAGTCTTGAATACTTTGTACTCTTGCCGTGAGCTGATCCACACATGAAGACAGACCTTTAATGTCCATCGCTACACCTGTGTCCTGAACCACCCAAATGTCTAGGGGAAAAAAAAGGCAAAACACAGTGCAGAGAAAAAAAAATGGTCTCAGAAATTCTTTTTTCCCTCTATTGAGAATCATTAGTACTTTGGGCCTCCAGTACTGTTATGATAAGGTAATTCAGTACCACAATGGACATAGAGGTCAGAGCACATTCAGTGACCTGACAATAACCCAAAAACATAGAACGAGCTCTGAGACGTGGGAACTTTCCTGACCGCAATCCCTAATCCTCTCCAACCACACTAGAGGCAGCCGTGGATTGCGCCTAACGCTCCCTATGCAACTCGGCACAGCCTGAGAAACTAGCTAGCCTGAAGATATAAAATAAGCCTACCTTGCCTCAGAGAAATACCCCAAAGGAAAAGGCAGCCCCCACATATAATGACTGTGAGTTAAGATGAAAAGACAAACGTAGAGATGAAATAGATTTAGCAAAGGGAGGCCCGACTTTCTGAACAGAGCGAGGATAGGAAAGGTAACTTTGCGGTCAACACAAAACCCTACAAAAACCACGCAAAGGGGCAAAAAGACCCTCCGTACCGAACTAACAGCACGGAGGTACACCCTCTGCGTCCCAGAGCTTCCAGCAAGCAGGAAAAAACAAATAGACAAGCTGGACAGAAAAAAACAGCAAACAAAATAGCAAAGCGGAACTTAGCTATGCAGAGCAGCAGGCCACAGGAACGATCCAGGAGGAAACAGGTCCAATACTAGAACATTGCCTGGAGGCCAGGATCAAAGCACTAGGTGGAGTTAAATAGAGCAGCACCTAACGACTTCACCACATCACCTGAGGAAGGAAACTCAGAAGCCGCAGTACCACTTTCCTCCACCAATGGAAGCTCACAGAGAGAATCAGCCGAAGTACCACTTGTGACCACAGGAGGGAGCTCTGCCACAGAATTCACAACAAACAATATCTCAACCTGACTGATGAAAAGCTCCTAGACCATTTAGTTTGGGAGTATGTGCAAGAAGAAAGGCAGAAGGAGAGGTGAGGATTGCAGGTATCTTACTCCCCTCAAAAGAACAAAAAGAAGCACGAAGAGTCCTCGCCCGTGGAATGGCAAGCTTTAAGAGAGGGGGAATGTAAGGAGGTTGCTTTCCCTGCTCCTTGCCTGGAACCACTTAGTCAGACAGCTGGGTTGTTGGGGGGAAGACTTTCTGCCCCGGACAGAGGGGACTGCTGGGAAGAGAGAGGGGTGTGTTCAGAAAAAGAGCGGGAGAGCAGAGAGAGGGCAGCGCGCCAAAGAGAGGGCAGGCTGCAGCGCCGTGCTCCCCTAAAGGTAGTGCTCCCCGTGAGGGCACTGAGGCTGAGAAACCCACCATAGTGAAGGCTGTATGTGAAGGTGTAGACTTGGAAGCCTCCTGAATCAGAGAAGACTCTTCACCTGACAGCTCAGAGACAGTAACCCGGGCGCAGCCCCGGTGACCGCAGTGACAAGCAAAGATCTCGGAGTGTGATAAGTAACTGCCCACTGTGTGACATCGTTACTACAGAGAAACTGCCGGGCTAACATACAGAGACTCCTGCAGCAATGACCGAGACTGTGCTACTTCCTGATTTCAGTTTCACTTTGAGGATAAAAAGCTGCAGAGGCTTAACCCCAGAGTCTCCAGTTCCTAGGAGACAGAGAAGAGACTTCAGGATCTTCAAGCGCTGCTGGTGACTGTATCCACGTTGGAGTAAGGACCCTCAAGTTAGGACCTCTCTGGATTGATAAGTTACCCGAACAGTCGTTAACCGTTTGCGATTCCGCTTAGCTGTTTACTGTTCGCTTTATCTCTATTAACCCCCTGTTTACTCCCTGCGAGGAGAATCTTACTCCTGTTAATATATTCCTCTCAACAGTTGGTCTGTCTGTTCCGTGGAGACATACTCAACTCTGCACTCTATTACACTCTAACATCAAGACTAGCAATAGTATGGGCCCTGCGGACAACAGCAACATACAGGTGCATCTCACACAATTACTGTAGATTATCATCAAAAAGATAATTTATTTCAGTTATTCAATGCAAAAAGTGAAACTCATATTTTAGGTAAAGTCATTATAGAGTGATGTATTTCAAGTGTTTATTTCTGTTAATGTTGATGATTATGGCTTACGGCCAATTAAAACCCAAAGGTCATTATCTCAGAAAATTAGAATACTTTATAACAACAGCTTGAAAAAATTATTTTAACATCCGAAATGTTGGCATACTGAAATTTAAGTTCAGTAAATGCACTCAATACTTGGTCGCGGTTCCTTTTGCATCAATTGCTGCATCAATGTGGCGTGGCATGGAGGCAATCAGTCTGTGGCACTGCCGAGGTGTTTTATAGCAACCTTCAGCTCATCTGCATTGTTGAGTCTGTTGTCTCTCATCTTCCTCTTGACAATACCCCATAGATTCTCTATGGGGTTAAGGTCAGAGGAGTCTGCTGGCCAATCAAGCACAGTGCTGCTGTTGTTTTTAAACCAGGTATTGGTACTTTTGGCAGTGTGGACAGGTGCAAAGTCCTGCTGGAGAATCAAATTTCCATCTCCAAAAAGCTTGTCAGCAGAGGGAAGCATGAAGTGCTCTAAAATTTCCTGGTAGACGGCTGTGCTGACTTTGGTCTTGATAAAACACAGTGTACCTATACCAGCAGATGACATAGCTCCCCAAACCATCACTGATTGTGGAAACTTCACACTAGACCTCAAGCAGCGTGGATTGTCTGTCTCTCCACTCTTTCTCCAGTCTCTGGGACCTTCATTTCCAAGGTCTAGTGTGAAGAATTCACAATCAATGATGGCCATTTCTTCTGGTTTCGGGAGCACCTACCACTGTCTCATGTGAACTGTAAGTATGCCACTGGATGCAACACCCAGACAAGAACAAAGCAGGGGTGGTGGTTAAGAACAAAGAGTAAATCTTGTGAGAACAGGGTATTCACAGTGTACAATATTCCATATACAATTGTAAAAGAGTTGTTATACCTCTTGCAGCAGAATTTCTCTAAGTTATATAACTAGCTTCAAATCAGATCAATGTTCACAGTAATAAAGGTGTCACTACAACAATCCCCTTTATGTTCCAGGCCCTAGCATGGGTCTCTGGTTTTTCCCGCTATGCTGCAAGTCCTTCTGAAAAAGTCAATCAATGATTTCTGGGCCTCCAGCACACTGGCTGGTTCCCACCCCATCTGCTGCACCATCCCAGACTGATACATGTACGGTACGTCAATGTCGGAAGTAACAGTCTGGGTCACTCACGCCTCCTGACATTCACTTCCGGATTAGGGTCCTCACCAGATTTTTGGTGCTTGACCTGCGACAGTCGTCAGTCGGGTCCGGACGGGTAAGGGCTGGACCTTGGGTCTTGATGGGCGTGGTCAAACCATGGTCCATGGATCTTGACTGGCGCAGTCTGGATCTCACCTGCGGGGGCACAGCAGTCTGCTGGTTTGGGTCCCCGAGTTCGTCCTGGTGTCTCAGCTGCGGCGATTCTCCAAGCACACGTCCTGCTACTGTCTCTTGCTGGTGCCAAATTTCCTTCCGCCTTGTCACTCCAGCCTTTAATATTGGAGAACTGTGTCACGAATGTCACCTGATCTGGTGCTCCATCTAGACTCACCCTTTTCGAAACATTCCCCCCTTATTGGTTCCTCAGGATTCCAGCCACAAATGCTGCACAGCTCTGGGGAATCTCCTCTTCCACAACACAACCGCTTCCATTCCTCCTCTCTTTTAGTTCGCCAGTCCTCAAGCGACAGGAACCTTGGGGTGTTTGGGTGATTGGGCCTTCTTCATGGGTAGCTCTATTTCTGACAGAAGTTGCACACATTCATGGGTCACCTGTATAATTTGCTCCCAGATGACCCCGTTGTGTGTTTGTATCGGTCAGGAGGGATGCCAGCGTTAGCACATTCAGTTCTAGCACAGTTGTCTCAGGAATTCTTAAGTCTTCGTACACTTTGCTGAGAACATTGTCTTTTGACCCATCTTCCAACCGGATTGCCATCATCTTTGGTTCCATGGGCACAGTAAACCACTCTTTGTTGCCAACAGCCTTTTCCATGGCGGCATCACACGGTTCTCCCGGAGACTTTGTCCCTACAATCCCTTCCGTCTTCAATAGGAAGGGACCGAGCACGTTTCGATGCAACACTCAGCCCAGGGTCCCATCGTTTCCCTCAGGCCGGGTTGTTGGTGTGGACTCTCCTCGCAACTCAGTAGGTTACTGCTTCCCAGCAATAGTCCAGTTTATTTTTGGGCCGTTTGGTCTGTTTCAGCACATGGGATGATATAGTTGTTGAAATTTCTGCTCCACCAGTCACCTCATTGTCCGATGTCAGCGCCAATGCTCTCAGACCCAAGTGTTCGGACTGCTGCCCGTATAGTCGTCCTCAGGGTCCAGCTCCAATTCCGTACTTTTTTGACCACTACGACAGAACAGGAGCATGTATGGTGTGTACCCGGTAGTTGCGTGGACTTAATTATTGTACACCCACACAAGCTTTGAGATGAATTCAGGCCACTTCATCTTCCAGTCCTCTTACAATGTCCAGTGTCGAATTGGAGTGCCAAGGGCCCACCAGTAACTAATTCAACTGCAGGTCCCCACTTTTGAGCTACATGCAAACGTGACATTATCCTCAGTCACACATTTATATAACAATGAACTGGGTAGATTGATAAATGAATAAGATGCTGACTTTGTCTGTACATGGTGATTCAAGTATACAGTGCCAAGTACTGCTCATATAAGAGGGTGGTGGCCCACTCTGGCACAGGGGCCAACCGGAGGATTCTCCTGTACTCTTGTGGACAGCTCAAGCCTGCCAATATCTGTAACATTTGCAAAAAGGTTCTATTGAAGCACTCACAAGCTTAATTCCCCTTTGGTGGTATGGTGTGGTCTAAGACTTATCAATACCTTAGAGGCGGTGCAACTCTTCCATCACCTTTCCTTGGCAACAGGCCATTTGGTCCAAATGTATTTTCTTCGTGGATCCATATACACGAATGAAGTACTGACATATTATTATTATTTATTTATAT
This sequence comes from Ranitomeya imitator, assembly GCF_032444005.1. Taxonomy (NCBI): domain Eukaryota; kingdom Metazoa; phylum Chordata; class Amphibia; order Anura; family Dendrobatidae; genus Ranitomeya; species Ranitomeya imitator. The sequence goes on from NC_091282.1 coordinate 664,335,537, forward strand.
AGCACCATTGATTCCATGGTGCTGTACATGAGAATGGGTTACATACAAGTTACAGATATCAAAAAACAAGTAATACCTGCGCTGAGTGACAAAAAATCCTCCAAACCACACCTTTCTTTTTAACAACATAAATTGTGTGGTTTGGAGGATTTTTTGTCACTCAGCGCAGGTATTACTTGTTTTTTAATTTTGTATATAGATTACAATACAAAAAGGTGGAATTGTATCATTACTTGCTGCCGAGTTTCTTAAGGGTTGAAGCGCTACTGGTTTTTTTATAGAAGTTACAGATATCACTTACAGTAAACAAACTAACAATGACAGACTGATACAGAGGGGCGAGGACCCTGCCCGTGCGGGCTTACATTCTACAGGATTATGGGAAAGGAGACAGTAGGTTGAGCGTTGTAGGAGCTCCGGTGTTGGTGAGGTGGTAGCTTCGGTAGTGATGAGGAGGCAGCGGGGTCAGTGCAGGCTGTAGGCTTTCCTGAAGAGATGGGTTTTCAGGTTCCGTCTGAAGGATCCGAATGTGGTTGATAGTCGGACGTGTTGGGGCAAAGAATTCCAGAGGATGGGGGATATTCGGGAGAAGTCTTGGAGGCGATTGGATGAGGAGCGAATAAGTGTGGAGGAGAGAAGGAGGTCTTGGGAGGACCGGAGATCACGTAAGGGAAGATATCGGGAGATTAGTTCAGAAATATATGGAGGAGACAGGTTGTGGATGGCTTTGTAGGTCAGTAATTTGATCTGGATATGCTGAGGGAATGGGAGCCAGTGAAGAGATTTACAGAGGGGGTAAGCAGAGGAGTAGCGAGGAGAGAGATGAATTAGTCGGGCAGCAGAGTTAAGGATGGACTGGAGATGTGGCAAGAGGGCGTGTCCTAGCTGGCCATGTGAGCGGACGCAGGGAAGAGCGTTCCCACTGCCAGAAGGACTAATAATCCTGCTTTAACCCCAATTTTCGGGGATACTTACAATCCTCCGGCTGGCTGAAGGTCCGGAGAGGGCAGCGGTGTGGAGTGGCGGGTCCGGAGTCGGCGGCGATAACAAGAAGGCGGCAGAAAGACGCTGGTACCAGCGATGCCGGAGCCGACCAAGATGGCGCCGATGCTAGGGAGGACGCCGAGAAAGAGAATGCCGCATGTCAGCGGCGCATGGAGGTGGCCACAAAGCTGCAGCAGTATGCCAGAGTGGAGGCTGCTGAGGAGGCAGAACCAGGATCCGGAGCTGGAGCTGACCAGGAGGTGGAGGAAGCAGGCACAGCTGAGCAGCACGAGGTACAGAAGTGGACAGAAGGAGGCAGTATGGCAGGGGCTAGTGGGGGACCTGGAGGCATACCGCAGGGAGAGGAGCCGACTCTTAGGGATGTTATTACCCTGATCTCCTCATGCCAGCAATCCCTAAATTCCCTAGCCCAGCAGATGCAGGAAGTTAAAGGGGACACGGCACAGATTAATGCGGCCCTGCAGAAAATGGACAAACGTATAGTAGTGGTGGAGGAGAGGGTGAGCACGGCAGAAGATCACATAGTTAAACTACAAAAAGCTGAAAAGAAGTTCGCCCAAGCAATAGCCGAGCTCGCTGCCAAAAATGAGGATCTGGAAAATAGATCCAGAAGGAATAATATACGTATAGTGGGGCTCCCTGAAAAGACTGAGGGGAGAAATCCCACTGAGTTTGTTGAGAACTGGCTGCTGGAGAAGATTGGAAGCACAGTGTTGACAAAAGTCTTTGCTGTTGAACGGGTTCATAGGGTCCCGCCGCAGCCCCCTGCCCCAGGAGCGAATCCCCGTACCATGCTTGCTAAAATACTCAACTACAGGGACAGAGACATTATCCTCAGGAAGGCTAGAGAGATGGAGGATCTGACGGCTGGAGGTCAGAAAATCGCCATTTATCCGGATTATTCCGCTGCGGTTCAGAAGCAGCAGATGAAGTTTACTGGAGTCAAGCGGCGACTGAGGGAGCTGGGAGTGCAGCTCAGTGATGTTTCCCGCCAAGCTGAGACTGGTGGCTTTTAATAAGACCCACTTTTTCCTGACACCGGAGGACGCTACCCAGTGGCTTGACACCATTGAGAAAAAGCTGAAAGGAATGGGCGACTGACATGTCGGCGAGATTTGGCTGGAAATTGTTTTCTCTGTTGTTGGCGGAGGGTTCTGCGCTTGTTAGCGTTGGTTAAAAAGTTGAGCAACTGCTGAGGGTTTTGCTGGGCCATGTTGAGGACTGGCTGGAAGGGACAGTACCGTCTACTAAATGTGGGGGAGGAGGGCTATGGCGGGTACTGTAAATTGGTTTGGTACTTTTCTTATATGTTCATATAAGTGCAATGTTAAGATATAATAAAGTGAAAAGTTGGGGGAAATTATGTTTGTTATGGCAGCGGGACGCGAATGGAGAGGGTTAAGTAAGGGAGAGTGTTCACAGTGGGCAGTGGAGCCCCACTCTTGCTGAGAGGAAGAATGCGTTACACTGGGGGGATTAGGGGGGCAAGTTGGGAGGGGGTAGGGGGGACGGGAGGGGTGGGGCAGCTCATACTTGGGAAATTGGATACTATGAGAAATGATGAGCCACATGAGGGGAGAGTATATTAAAATATTGAGTTGGAATGTGAGAGGTCTGGCAGATAAAACACGGCGGGCGGCAAGTATACAGTATGTTCGAGAGCAGAAGGTCTCAATGATATGTCTGCTGGAGACACATTTAGTGCGGGAGAGGGTGAACGTATTGAATAGGCGCTGGATACAGAGGGCGTATCATTCTACTTTCTCGACGTACTCTAGGGGTGTGTCTGTGTTGATTCCTGCGGGGGTGCAGTATGAGGAGGTAGCGGCAAAGGAAGATGTGGATGGTCAGTATGTGGTGGTGAAATGTAAAATGAATGGAGTATTGATGTGTATAGCGGCAATGTATATTCCGCCCCCATACTCAAGCAAGAAGATAAGAGAGGTGCTGGAGAGGGTAGAGCGTTGGGGACCATTACCATTACTAATTATCGGCGACCTTAATAATATATGTGATGACTTTTGGGATAAGAACAAAAACCCCCAGAATAGGACAGTGGGACATATCACTACGTTTGGGACCTATGTCGGGGAAGTGGGCATGATTGATTTATGGAGAGTTAGGCATATCGGGGAAAGGGGGTACTCATGCTACTCGCCAGCTCATGGTACTTTGTCTAGGATTGATCTGGCACTGGGTAACCGTTTACTGGATACGATGGTAAGGGACGTGGGATATTTACCTAGGGCTCTCTCAGACCATTGTCCAGTTGAAGTGGAATTTCGGCCGATGGGGACACGGACCGGGAGCAGGAGGGAGTGGAAAATTCACCCTAATTGGCTACACAGTATAGACTTGGAGAAGATTAAGAAGGAGTTGGTGGAATTTTTTGAGATAAATGAGAGAAGTGTAGACGTGCTTACTGTGTGGGAAGCCTTGAAAGCGTACTTGAGAGGGCTGTTGTTCAGGGATATTAGTAGGTGTAAGCGGAAATCGAGAGAGGCAGAGAGGTTGGCGATTGATGGGCTGAGGGTGACGGAGGATGAGATGGTAATAACGGGTACTCTGGAGGCTGGGAGGAGGTTAAAGGCAGCTCAGAGTCAGTTAGAGGTGGTTTTGCTGAGTAAGGCTGAAAGGAAGAGGGAATTCATGATTCTGGCCTATTACCAGGAGGGTGAGCCGGTGGGTCATTTGCTATCGCTGGTGGCGTCTGCCCAGAGAAATACTTCCTTTGTTCATTCTCTGGTGTCTGGGAGCGGTATTGCTGTCTCTGAGACTTCAGAGATTTTGGAGATTTTTGCAGATTTTTATGCTGACTTATACTCCTCTCAGGTAGATGGGTCAATGGAGGACACGGTGGCGTTCCTTGAGGAGTTGGAGCTCCCAAGGCTGAGTGACATGGATAGGGAGGATTTGGAGGCTCCCATTACGGAGGAGGAATTGGGACGGGCATTGCAGTCGATGGCTAATGGGAAGGCGCCTGGCGTGGACGGATTTCATGCCGAAATTTATAAAAACTTGGGGGAAGTGTTGATCCCTAAATTGAAGGCGGTCCTGGAGGAGGCTAGGAATGGTGGAAGGCTACTGGCATCTATGCGGGAGGCCACAATAGTGGTGATTCCTAAGGAGGGGAAAGACCCGACACAGCCGGACTCATATCGGCCAATTTCTTTGCTTACTATAGACGTTAAACTCCTGGCTAAGGTGTTGGCGATGAGGTTGACAAGTGTTATTTCCGGCCTGGTACACTCAGATCAATCTGGCTTTATGCCTGATAGATCAACTGCGATCAACTTACGAAGGCTGTATATGAACTTGCAACTCAGATCCGATAACTGTGGCCAGAGAGTTATTGCATCTTTAGACGCTCACAAGGCGTTCGATAGTGTGGAGTGGGGGTATCTCTGGCAGGTGTTGCGAAGAATGGGGTTTGGACCACAGTTCATATCCTGGATTCAACTAATGTACTCGATGCCGATGGCCAGGGTTAGGGTGAACGGGGAGTTGTCACGGACCATACAATTGGCTAGAGGGACGAGACAGGGGTGTCCGCTCTCCCCCCTTTTGTTTGCTCTGGCTGTGGAACCACTGGCTGCTACGCTTCGATGGTCTGTTGAGATGACGAGGTTTAAATATGGGATGATTGAAGAAAGGGTGGCACTGTATGCGGATGACATTTTGTTATTTCTGGCTGATCCAGTTGCATCCTTGGAGGGAGCCATTGGGATTATTGAACGATTCGGATCAGTGTCGGGGCTTAGGATAAATTGGAGTAAGTCTGTCTTGTTTAAGGTGGACGACATGGGTGGGGAACCACTGGAGGATGGGCGACTGGAGTTGACGAGTAAATTTAAGTACCTTGGAATATGGGTATCTATGCCGGTCACTGACTATATACATAAGAATCTGATTCCAATCTTAGGTGTCCTTAAGGCAAAAGCGGATGCTTGGCTTAAGCTGCATCTACAGTATCTGTGGTAGGTAGGGTGAATCTTATCAAAATGATTATGATGCCGAAAATACTGTATATTCTCCACAATGCGCCAGTTTGGATACCATGCGGGAAATTTAGACAGATCAACTCTCTGTGTAGGAATTTGATATGGGGGAGACAGCATCCGCGTATCAGACTGGAGACACTTCAGCAACCCAAGGATGATGGGGGCCTGGCATTGCCTAACCCTGAATTGTATTTTCTTGCAGCCCAGAGTCAACATTTAAAGGGCTGGGCGCATGAAGGGACATCTGGAGCGGTACAGCGGTTGATGGAAGTGGTGACAAAAAGAAGGCCAGTGGTACAATGTTTGGAGGATGGATCCCTGGAGATACTGGGGAAGTTACATCCGACTGTGCTGTTGATACGCAAGCTGTGGAGTAGATTGAGGCATATACGTGGGATCATGGACTTGACTAGATACTCGCCGCTATGGCATAACAACAATCTGAAGGAATTTGAGGCACTGGGGGTACTGATAGAGTGGCTGGGCAAAGGGATTCAGTATGTGTATCAAATAATTGAGCAAGGTGAACTGAAATCATTTTCCCAATTGCATGCGGAATTTGGTCTTGGGACTGCAGGGGAGTATCAGTATTTGCGGATGAGGCATGCCTTTGGAGCTCAGAGTAGGGACGGAGGTATTAGGATTCAAAGGGATATAGTACTGGAGTACGTGTGTAATGACGGGACGACTGGAGGGGTCATATCCACTCTGTATAAAGATTAGTTGCACACTTTCCTATTGGGGTTTCCAATAATGGCGAGAGCTAAATGGGAAAGGGATCTGGGTCCAATAGATAACGAGACTTGGGAGTCGGTGTTAGAATGGGTCCCAAGACTGTCGCTGAGTGAACCGTATAGACTGTCACAGCTTTATGTGATACACAGAGTTTATAAGCCTCCGATGGTGCTATATAAAGCAGGATTGCGTAATGACTCTGAATGTCCGAGGTGTAAATCTACGGATGCTGTTATTTTTCCTATGATGTGGACATGTCCGAGGTTGGCTGCCTTCTTGGTGGTAGTTTTGAGTCGTATGGAAGGTGAGTATGGATGTAAGGTGCCAAGGGATCCAGTTGTCTGTTTGTTGGGATGCGTGGATGAGATTGGAGTAGATAAACACCTAAAGATAGCTATTGCCAGATTGTTATACATAGTTACATAGTTATTAAGGTTGAAGGAAGACTTTAAGTCCATCTAGTTCAACCCATAGCCTAACCTAACTTGCCCCCTAACATGTTGATCCAGAGGAAGGCAAAAAAAAAAACATGTGTCAAAGAGTAAGCTCCACCTTGGGGAAAAAAATTCCTTCCCGACTCCACATACGGCAATCAGACTAGTTCCCTGGATCAACACCCTATCAAGGAATCTAGTGTATATACCCTGTAACATTATACTTTTCCAGAAATGTATCCAGTCCCCTCTTAAATTTAAGTAATGAATCACTCATTACAACATCATACGAGAGAGTTCCATAGTCTCACTGCTCTTACAGTAAAGAATCCGCGTCTGTTATTATGCTTAAACCTTTTTTCCTCCAAACGTAGAGGATGCCCCCTTGTCCCTGTTTCAGGTCTATGATTAAAAAGATCATCAGAAAGGTCTTTGTACTGTCCCCTCATATATTTATACATTAAAATAAGATCACCCCTTAGTCTTCGTTTTTCCAAACTAAATAGCCCCAAGTGTAATAAGCTATCTTGGTATTGCAGACCCCCCAGTCCTCTAATAACCTTGGTCGCTCTTCTCTGCTCCCGCTCCAGTTCAGCTATGTCTTTCTTATACACCGGAGACCAGAACTGTGCACAGTATTCTAAGTGTGGTCGAACTAATGACTTGTATAGAGGTAAAATTATGTTCTCCTCATGAGCATCTATGCCTCTTTTAATGCATCCCATTATTTTATTTGCCTTTGTAGCAGCTGCCTGACACTGGCCACTGAATATGAGTTTGTCATCCACCCATACACCCAGGTCTTTTTCATTGACGGTTTTGACATGGCTAGGAAGGTAATAGCTCGAAACTGGATTAGGGAAGAGCTGCCGTCAAGAGGAGAGTTCCTCCAGTATGTGAAACAGGGCCTGACACTGGAAAAGGGGATTTATAAGAAGAGAGGGAAAATTGAAACGTTCAATAAATTATGGTCTTCATGGATTGCTATGGGATAGTAATGTAAAGTGTGGCTTATACGATCGGTTGAGGGATTGGATATTCTATTGTTTTAATGATGGAAGTAATTAGCAAGGTGAGCTGCTTTGTTGGGTGGGGGCGGGGGGTCTTGGGATTAATGGGGGTTGTTTGAAGGGGGAGGGGAAAAACTTTGTATTGAAAATGTGAATGTAACATGTTAATTGCCTTGTTATTCTTAATAAAAATCTATTTGAACAAAAAAAGGATGGACTGGAGAGGTGCAAGGGTGTTAGCAGAGAGGCAGCAGAAAAGGATGTTGCAGTAGTCAAGGCGGGAGATGATGAGGGCATGCACAAGCATTTTAGTAGATTGACGGTTGAGGAAAGGACAGATTCTGGAGATATTTTTGAGCTGGAGGCGACAGGAGGTGGAAAGAGCTTGGATGTGCGGTTTGATGGACATGGCAGAGTCGAAGGTTACTCCGAGGCAGCAGACTTCCGGTAAGGGAGAAAGCATGATGTCGTTGATTGCGATAGTTAGGCCAGGTAAGGAAGATCTATGGGATGGAGGAAAGATGATGTTAGGGCTGGCGGAACGCATCGAGTAAATATAGAGATGTTATTTGGTGCGTTCGCAGCCCGGGGTCCACCGTGCAGGAATAGAACCTGCTGCTGGCAAACAGCGGCACGATATGGCGGTAGAAGCGAACTCTGTTGCTTCACAGAGTCGCTATAAGGAAAGGACTGTGTCCTGTTAAACTCCACAGGAATACACAGTAACTGCTGAGCAGATAGCAGCTTGTGGTCACGCAGTCCAGGAGGCAAACATACAATCTCCTCACCGGTGGAGCCGGTATTCTAGTGGCTTATTTCAGCCGGGTCCCTGTAACCAAACACACAATCTCCTCACCGGAGGTGCCGGTATTCTAGTGGCTTATTTCAGCCGGGTCCCTGAATACACACAAGCGTGACCACAGTGGCGCAAAACTCATGTCATGCATTGATACTAGCGCATGGCCGTGCGGCCATGCGAGCCTTATATAGCTGCAGCAAGAAAAAGACCTTCCTAGAAGGACCAATGAGAGACTGCCATAACTGAGCATGTGACCCTAGATCTCCACTGAGAGATCTTACCCTGGGCATGCTCAGTGTGTGAAAAGCAGGAGTTAGTCCTAGCAGCAATAGGACCTTCCTACCATGTGACCCTCGATCTCCACTGAGAGATCTTTCTCAGGGCATTCTCAGAATGAGAAAAGCAGGACTTAGTCGCAGAAGCGTCTGCTCGCCGCTGCCCAGAACTGACTTCAATGGCAGAAGCAGGAAAGGCAGCAGTAACTCTTTGTACAGAGTGGGACTGAGCAAGACGCTTGGACTGACGTCTCCGCTGAGCAGGCACAACTGCGGCAGGAGAGGAATGGGAGACCGCAGCGGAGATGGCCCGAGATTCCCCCTGTGCAGAGGCGGGAACTCGACCCCTAACAGATGATGAGTTCAGATTTGTCCACATTGAGTTTGAGGAAGCGAGAGGAGAAGGAGGATATGGCTGATAGGCACTCTGGGATTCTGGACAGCAGGAAGGTGACGTCTGGGCCAGAGAGGTAGATCTGAGTGTCATCAGCATAGAGGTGGTACTGGAATCCATGGGACTTTATGAGTTGTCCCAAGCGAAGTGTATAGGTTGAGAAGAGTAGGGGTCCTAGAACAGAGCCTTGGGGGACTCCAACAGAGAGAGGGTGGGATAAGGAGGTAGTGTGGGAGTTGGAGACGCTGAATGTGCGGTTGGAAAGGTACGAGGAGATCCAGCATAGGGCGAGGTCTTTGATGCCAAAGGAGGAGAGGATCTGTAGTAAGAGGCAGTGGTAAACTGTGTCGAAAGCAGAAGACAGGTCTAGAAGGAGGAGTACAGAGTATTGTCCATTAGCTTTCGTGATAAGTAGGTCGTTAGTGATTTTGGTCAGGGCTGTCTCAGTTGAGTGATGGGGGTGGAAACCAGATTGTAGATTGTCAAAGAGCAAGTTAGATGAGAGGTGGGAGGAAAGTTCAGAGTGGACGTGCTGCTCCAGGAGTTTGGAAGCGAATGGGAGCAGTGATATTGGGCGATAGCTGGACATAGCAGTTGGATCGAGGGTTGGCTTTTTGAGGATAGGCGTCTTTATGCAGAAAAATTCACATGCTCGAGTTCATCTGATGTTATGGCAGCAGGGGAGCAGCACCGCAAGTCTAGGTAGCTACGTTCCCCTGCTTTCCATTCATTCACCATATTTTACTGGCAGGGGCGGCTACATTAGCAGGCTCCTGCTTGTAAAATTATTTAACCTCGTCAGATGGATTTACAGCGTGGGACAAGACTGAACGACGGAAGGTATGGGATATTTTTTATTTTAACTTTGTTTCAGGTGACAAGGGTCGTCAATTGGATTGAGAGTATAATAAACTATTACAACACCCTGTGTCTTTATTTCATTAAAATACTTTTTCCATAATGTTTGTGTGTTTTATTAACCATTTACTACTATTGGATTAATAATGGATAGGTGTCTTATTGACACCTCTCCATTATTAACCTGGCTTAATGTCACCTTACAATAGCAAGGTGACATTAACCCTTTATTACCCCATAGCCCACCTCTACACGGGAGTGGGAAGAGAGTGGCCAAGTGCCAGAATAGGCGCATCTTCCAGATGTGCCTTTTCTGGGGTGGCTGGGGGCAGATATTTTTAGCCAGGGGGGGCCAATAACCATGGACCCTCTCTAGGCTATTAATATCCGCCCGCAGTCACCAGCTTTTCCATACTGGCCGAGAAAATTGCGCGGGAGCCCACGCCAGTTTTTTCTGTGATTTAACCTTTATTTTAACAGCTAGGGTCCCCAAATTTTGCACACATACACTTCTAACATTAGTAGTGAGAAATATGTAAAAAAAAGGGATATAAAATGGGAAGGAGATAGCAAAAGCCGGCAATTGAATTACCGGCTTTTCTGCTATCTAGCGCTGTATGAAATATACATATATATATATATATATATATATCTCACTGACATATATATATATATATATATATATAGACTGTATATATGTTTTAACAAATATTTGAGCCCATGGATCCATTGTATGTCCATTTTGCAAGCCAGCGAGAAAATCTCGCTGTACGGATGCCATACAGATTACATACGGAGGATGACATGCGCAAAATACGCTGCCACACCCTGCCTACGGATGACATACGGATCACTTTTTTGGGAACATTTCTGCGTATTACGGCCGTAAAAAACGGACCATATTTTCATACGCCTAGTGTGATGCCGGCCTAAGACTTAGACTCTGTTGTGATGGTGCTCAAGCTGGTCTAAAAAAAGTGTCAAAGGACTCATAGAAATTGCTTCTTCCACTTACACCCCTGCTGCTGCTTCTAATGTTTTGGCGTTGACAAATTGATGTGCCGGAGGTTGGAAGTCTAGAGCTGCGATGCGAACTGTGTGCTTCACTGCTGTCTTGGGGAAAAGCTCTTTTAAGGTTATGTAAAAGTGTGTTTCCATACTCCAGCATTCGCGGGTCCCTTTCCAGGGCGGGGAGCATCTGGTAAAATTTTGTTTTATAACGTGGAGCTAACAGAGTGGCAACCCAGTAGTCAGCAGTATTCCTTATCATAACTATACGGGGATCAATGATCTGAAGGGTGCAAACGGTGGAAATAAGCACACAGCTTCCATGCTTTCTGGAGCAGATCACCCAGGCCAGGATAGTGGCGGAGAAAACGCTGTGCCACCAGATTGAGGACGTGAGCCATGCAAGGCACTTGCCTCACTGTAGGGCCGCCACCAGGTTCGCACCATTAACGGACATGGCCTTCCCTGGATGCAGGTTTAGCGGAGACAGCCATTGATCAAACTCACCCTGGAGAGCTGTCCATAACACTTTAGCTGTATGACTGCGATCTCCAAGGCATATAAATTTTAATATTGTAAAATAAAATGATACCACGTTAAAGGGATGTATTTATACTACTGATCATGTACATAAATTAGTAGAGTGTACAAACAAAATTGCCACCACTCCTAAATGCCCAGATAGAATGCCTGCTGCGTGTGCTAGAGAAAATGAAAATAGAGTGCACTAGGTATAATACTAAGCTAACATGCCGCAGGTAAGGGCAATACGGGTTAGCTTAGTGTTATACCTAGTGCACTCTATTTTCATTTTCTTTAGCACACGCAGCAGGCATTCTATCTGGGCATTTAGGAGTGGTGGCAATTTTGTTTGTACACTCTACTAATTTATGTACATGATCAGTAGTATAAATACATCCCTTTAGCGCGGTATCATTTTATTTTATTTTATTACTATTGGCACATGCACTGACGACCTCGGCACTTGGATGTTTTGATACCAGCAGCAAAGGGCATCTCCTTTTTTCTGGTAGCGCTGGTGTTTCTTTGCTATATATACACAATTTTAATACTGGCTGACTGCGGTGAGCCCTTATTGCGCAGTACGCAGGTGATGGGGATTCGCTCTACACTGTTGGAACGCATGTCTCATTAAGGCAGAGGTTGAGGGCGCAGGCAGATGCCCTAGAGGAGGAGGTCGAGGAGGAGGCAGAAGCAGTGGAGGAAATGTTAAATGTAGAAGTTTGTCCTGCAAGCCTTGGGGATTCCAAGACTTGTGGAGCAGTGCCTGCTCCCACAGCCATCAGAGTCACCCAGTGCCCAGTCAGCAAGATGTGATGCTCTTTGCTATGCTTACTCGTCCAAGTGTTTGTGGTGAAATACACCCTGGCAGACAGAGATTTAGTCAAGGAATGGGTGATGTCTGCGACATGCTGGTGTAGCGCAGGCACAGCTTTCTTAGAAAAGTAATGGCGACTGGCGATTGGTACTGGGGGACTGCGATGGCCATCAGCTTTCAGAAGCAATCTGTATCTACCAGGTAGAACGGCAGCATTTCCATGGCCAACAGATTGGAGATGGTGGAGTTCAACCTCTTAGCTTTGTCATACGTAGGAGGAAACAATCTTTTACGTGACCACAACTGCAGAGCCGTGGGCTGGCAGCAGTGCTGAGAGAGTGCAGAGTATGGTCTTCCAGACAAACTGCTGGACCATGAGAGAGGTGCAGGCAGAGGTGTTACGGTGGATTGAGAAGATTGTGGTGTGCTCGATCTCTAACATCGGTCAAAAACAGTAGGCCTGTTCACTTCCGTTACAGCTGATTGTGGGCTCTCAGTCAGCGTGACTGAAGCGGGTAAAGAACCTAAGGTTCTGCGGTCGAAGACCTGTGTGTCAATAGTTGGCATGGTACCAGAGGAGGAGGAAGAAGTAGCAGATGCGATTGATGGGGCAGCTAATGGTTGTTGAGGTCCGCTGGTCCACATTTTAGAGCAGTGGGATTCCCAGAGTAACGCATGTTGATTAAAAGTTCATACATGTAGCAGTCAAATTATTGCACTTTTTACCTCTACTCAGTTTTTTTTGCAAAGTTGGCAGATTACGTGAGTTGGCTCATCCTTTGCAGTGTCAAAAAAACCCAGGCTAGGCAACCCTTGCCACCCCTGCGAGCTGCAAACCCACTGACACTGCTGGTCACAGCCACAGTTGTGGCTGAGGATGCATTGCTCGCCGTGGCTGCATCACTACGTGTCTGCGCAATGTAACCTCCTCGTCTTCCTCCTCATATGACTTACTGTGTGCCTTCATGTTCACGCCAACTGGGATCTAACACTTCATCATCATCATCCTCTGTGTTATCACATTCCTCACCCTTGGAGTCACTCTCCTCTTCCTTCCCTGACAGCACTGTACAGTCCACGTGAGCCTCAGATATCTGAGTCTCATCAAGATCACCTCCCTCCCCAGGGGTTAATGTCTGATGATGAGGGTCAGGATACTGTTCAGACCCTACTTCATCGTGCTCCAGATCCAAGGTAAAAAAAATTTGAATATCGGATTTCCTCCTCTTGAGTCTGTGAAGCTTTTGAGTACACTTCTGATGACCATGGCATAGAATGTATGAACAGCTCTTCAGACTCGCCCATCTGTGGTTCCAGAAAGTCAGTTGTACGGTTGGAGAGTTGGGATGTAGGGGGAAGCAAGGGGAATTTGGGTGCCACCTCTGTGGACTGTACTGTGTGTGATGTTGAAATGGAGGAAGAGGAGGAGAGGCCACTTGAAGCTGCACTTGCTATCCACTTGAGCACATGCTCTTTCTGTGCCTCATCAATTAGGTGCTCTGCTGTGCATTTGCCAAAGAAAGCTAGAGGAGTAGCCCATCCAGTAACAGAAGTTGTCAGCTGTCTTTGCATAGGACGTGATGTTGGTTCACTAGTGCTTTCACAAACATTACCACCTACCCCATATACAAATTGAACACCAAGCCTAATTCACCTTCCACCACGGCCTTGCTTTTTCCCAGTCATGTTGCTCAGATAGTGTGGTAAGAGCACAGTATTAGCAACAAAGTTTAGATTTTAAACTCTGCACCACCTCTGCAAATAGCTGAATTTCAGCAGCAGTAAATTCAAAGGTGAAATATGGCATGCTGTATCGTGTTAGTCACAGAAGAAAGAATTGTTTTAGTGTGGATGAGGCCTGGATGTTAAAAAGATTCACTACAAACAATTTGAAAGTCAGATGTCCATTACTTTATGACGTTAGGAACACAAGAATTTTTTGTGTCCTCTGGATCAAGCCTCTATAACACACTACAGTAGATGCTGCAAACTATTTGAAAGTTAGGTCTCCTACTGTATGACACTAGGAACAGAACAATTTTGTGGCCCTGGATCGGGCCTCTACAGCTTAATTTCAACCCAACAAAATGACAAAGTGTGATATGGCGGGCTGTCTAACTTTTTGCAACTGAAAAATTATAATTTTTTTTAACGTGCCTTAGGTCTGCAGACAGTTTCATATCACCGCAGCACTGAATGACAAGGTGGGATACAGAAGGCTGCTTCACATTTAGCTAGAGAAAAATTATTATTTAGAATTCTATACTTGTGCATGGAGCACAATAGAAGCAGTGCACTTGTAGGACATGTGCCCTGCTGGCTTTGTCTGTGGACCTCAGTAATGACATAAAAAAAATGCTGGAAGGTACATTTAAATGCCACACTGTATTCTAGCTAGCTACACTATCTGACTCATATACAACCAACCTAGCTAACTAGCACAAGGTGCAATCTTACCTTGCCCAGGCGTGTACTATGAAGGACAGTGAATGAACGTCAATCCAATATTGCAGCCAGCATGCAGCCAGCGGGTAAGGAAAGGGTGAATCAAAAACCCAAAAACCTCGCCTCCATGGCTAAAGATTGTTCCCTCCAAATTCAGGTGACAGTGTCCCTTTAAGGAGATAATTAAAGGGATGAAATGTCCTCACAAACGCCAACCAAGGGATTTTGTGATCTAATAATGTCAGGTTTTCATTAGTACTGTCGACTAATATGGAATGGGGATACCCTCTATTCTGGAATTTAGTATTCATATCATGATGTCTAGTGCGTCGAGTGTCTGGATTGGACACAATCCTGTCAATTGTAATGTGTTGTGATTTCGGAAGTGACTTCTTCACATGTTTGGGATGACAACTGTCATATCTCAGCAAACTGTTCTTGCCAGTGGGTTTCACATATAAATCGGTCTCTATATTTCTGTCCTCTTTAATAATAACGGTAGTATCCAAAAAATTCATCGAACACGAATCATGACTGATTGAGAAGGTTAGGCCAGGTACATATTCATTAAGATCCTTATAGAAAGAGCACCTTATTTTAAAGCAATTGAGCACCCCTTAATCCATTTATATTGCTGCTAACAGTGCCAGCGTCAGCAGCAGACTCTCTGCGCTGTTACAGTGTCAAAATGGTGCTAAAACAAGATGTCCGCTATTTATCTGGAGAGGGACATGTGATTTCAGCAGCCAATGATGCAAGCCGTTGTGTCAGTACATTGTGGGTGTTTCCTGCACCTTGATTGGCTAGCCGCAATGTGCACACATAAAGTTAGAAAGAAAAAAAAATGACTGTTTACAAGACTTCTCCTCATCAAACATGTGTCAAACGCTCATGATACACCAGCATTATCATTGCTAAAGTGCTGAAAATACTTTTGTGGCAACGCAAATATTTTCCAACACTTTTAACGAATGTTACCGATTTTTTCCAATTTTATAAAATTTTGCTTGTGTTTCTGATCACAAATCTGAATGTGCCATATTTGTGCAGAATTTATGTTTGGCAATCGTTTTCTGAACACATTTGCTCATCACTACTCAGAAACCTCATCCATGAGGGTCTGGATCAGGCGAGCAAAGCCTCCGCTTGCGCTATAGGTTTCACTGGAAGAATGGTACAAGCCCAATATTTCTAATAACATAACACCAGTAATACCACTATATAAGATAAAATAATGATAATATCAAAATAATAATATTGCAATATTACAGACATATACCAACAAAACATAACCAAATATTATCAGCATATACAGTTTTAATAATACCACCATACTGATCGTTAAAGGGATTGAGGTTGAAGTCGATGTAATTTCAGGCTTCTGAATCCTCATCGCGCACACTCTGGGAATTTTTCTGTGTTGGCGTTGGGAGCAGCCGTCACGTGACAGCAAGTATGTGATTCTCACACGTCCAGCTACATTCCGACTAATTGTACACGGCTTTTCTAATTTCACTTGTATTGAGCGAGGACGTGCGCATCTAGTTAGCAGGTGACTGCATGTGGACGAATTGCATACTTGTGGTAACACGACCAGGGGCGTAACTACAGTAGGTGCAAGGGTTGAAATCACATCTGGGTCCTGGAGCCTATGGGGCCCCAAAAGTCCTTTTGGCTTATATGAAAAGACCAATGCTATTACAGACTTACAATAATTGGGCCACATGCTGTTCAAGTTACGCCACTGCATATGATCACCAACTCCCAGAGCCGGAGAATCCTCACAGCATGCGAGCTCTGTGAGGATTCGGAGGTCACATAGAGTCACAGCAGACTTTAACCTCAAGCTTGGACAAATACATTAACCAAAACCACTGTGCAAAGACTGATATAACTGCCATACAGTGACCATATAATGGTGACATCAGTTTAGCAATAGTGCTGGTGCACCACTAAATAGAAACTAATTAACTCAGCGGGGGTGCAGAGAAGTGGCTGATAATAATGACCATCAGAAAAAGAGAAAAAGAGGCCACTACATAATCTGCACACCACCAGTAGGATATATGAAAAAGGAACAACTTTATTGGTAACAAATGCTAAAAATAATTAAAACCAGTACAAAAGAAACTCCCCCTTTAGGCCTGTTCATTGTGCTATATATATATATATATATGTATATATATATATATATATATATAACCAAAATAATCCACATGGCACTGCATAAATATATACAATGATTTACTACTGGGTAGAACATACACCCTATAATAAGAATGCAGATCCCTACATATAATCAATCCCGGCAAGTAATGGGACAGAGATACGGTCCCCTTGGGATATGATGGGCTGCTCATACGTGAGTGCTGTCCCGGATGTAAGATTTACACCAGCCACAATGCGAAAAGTAATGTAGCTGCAATAAGGATGCAGATGAAAAAGAGGTCCCACAACCGTAAAAACACCTGAGGGAACCGCAGGCAGCACAACACAAAGGAAGCCTGGGAATGCCCAGATGATGAAGAAAAATAATAACCTGAGCGGCCAGTGGAAGGAACAGGACCAAAAGGAAGGAGGACCCAACGCGTATCGCGGTTACTAAGACCGCTTTGTCAGGGGAACTGACTTACCAATGCCATCGGCGCCCTTTTATATCACGGTAAGTAGTCCTAAGTGGGTACTGGTGTGCGGCTGCTACAGGCCGGAAACAGAGAAGCCGGAAGTGAACCACGGTGGGAGGTCAGAGGCACCTGCAGAATAGCGCATGCACAGGAAGCAGAAAGATGTGTGAAAAGGGCAGACGTCTCTGCCCACACTGTTCAATTGCGCACGTGCCGTTCAGAGATCGGCGGTCCTCAAGAGGACAAGAACGATGTGAGTATAGGAGCAGGGACTAATGAGACGGGACCAATTGGGGCCATGAACAAATATAGAGGATGGTAGCCAGATAAAGAAGATAAATAAAAAGAAGAAAAAATAACTCTACTTAAATGGCAGGAAAGTTCCTAAAGGAAAAAAGTATTATAATTAAATCAAAAACTAACAACGAAATATCTAAAATAAGTGCACAAAATAAAAAAATTAAAAAATATACAAAGAATGCTCATAATATACATATTCAACAAAAAAGCAAACCCAAGATATGTGACAACATACAAAAGAAAAAATAGTAATAAAAAAAAAAAGGAAAACGTACATAACATACAAAAAATAATAACCAGAGAAATAAAGGCTACCAGTACATTTATTTCCCCCATTTGGAGGATCAAAGAGTCCCACATTAATAATCCAAAAACGGATGGATTCCACAGGCCAAAAGATTGTCCATTACATCCCAAAACGGGGCATGACAAGGCTCATGGCAAAGTTCCTTCGTATGGAGGGAGGTTTCCACGTAGATATAGCGTAATCTTCAAAAGTAGGCCAGGTTCACTGGATGAAGTATATCCGGAAGCCCACAGTGATATCCGACGACGAGGGGTATCGATAGTTGATAATAGACACATGTCCACAAGGTCCTGTCCAGGGGGTATCCATAGTTAATAATAGACGTATGTCCGCAAGGTCCTGTCCAGAGTACCACCAGCCAAAAGTGAGGCCTGCCCAAGAGGGAAAGAATTCAGCCCAGGAAACCTGTAAAGAGGAGATCCTCATTAATCCCCTGTGGCGCTGTGGAATGACGTGAATAAATCCACTGGGATTCGACCTGTAGTAGTCGCTTATGTAGGAAGCCACCCCTGCCAGAGCTCATAATATGCTCCAAGCCGATTACCCTCGTATTCGCATGACTGCCCATATGGTGGAGTAAAAAATGTGAGGCCACCGTGGTAAGCGTCTTACCTTTACAGCTATCCGCTGCGGCTGTATTTATAGTTGAGAAATGACTTTGCACTCTCCTACGCAGCTCCTGTGAAGACCTACATAAATGCAAGGGCAAGGACAGATCAGGGCATAAATGACATGAGAAGTTTTACAGTTAATATATGCCTTTAATTTATGCTGCGTCTGATCAACAGGAGTACGAAACGAGTCACGAGTGGGATGCATATAGGGACAAACTCTACAGTCACCACATGGGATAGAGCCTCTCAAGGAAATTCCACGATTGAGTCTCTGTGTGGGCCTAGTATAGTGACTCTTGGTGAGTATGTCTCTAAAGTTAGGCGCCCTCCTGGCCATCATCAATGGTTGGGTACTAACCACTTGAGACGTTTGCGTGTCCGTGGTTAAAATCTTCCAATGCTCACTCAGAATCCTCCTTACCTGTGGCCATTGGGTATGGTATCCGGAGATGAAGCGCACATAGTTGTCCGATCTTTTCTTGGTGGAGAAAAGCAAGGAGTTTTGTGTCTGTAGGTTAGCCCTCTGATAGGCACGGGAGATGCATTTTTTAGGATAATTTCTACTTTTAAATCTTGTTGTAAGGTCCTGGGCTTCCCCCTTAAAGTTAGAATCTGCTGACATTTCTTGAAAGGCCAGAGCCCGCGTAGTTCCATGGTTTCCTATGCGGTAGACTCCGGGAAAATGGCTTCCGGGGGGCGGCGCATGCCCAGATGATCTCATCTCCCGAGATCTTGGTGCCGAGATCTCCATCTGCGCATGCGCCGCCCCCGGCAGCGATTTTCCCGAAGTCCACCGCATAGGAAACCATGGAACTGTGGGGGCTCTGGTCTTTCACAAAATGTTGGCAGAGCCCCAGCAGCACCTCTCGATGCCCGCAAAACTGCCGGGCACTCCTACAGCACCGTCCGACACCTGCAGCAAAGCCACACACCCGCAGCACCGGATACCCGCAGCGGCTCCCCACACATCTGAACACCCCCTCATCCCAGCCTGCGGCTTGCATCATCGCCCCACTCCTGCCTCTGCCAGCAGCGACCCTGGGACCCCGCTTCACCGCAGCCACCACCCCCGGTAAGCAATAAGACACATGGATTATAAGAAGCACCACCATTTTATTAAAAAAATGTTTTTTTCCTATATTTCGCCTCAAAATTTGGGGTGCATCTTATAATCCGGAGCTTCTTATAATCCGCAAAATACGGTGTTATGCCTCCACAAAATATGATGACCCCACACAGTAAGATTGTCACCACAGCCTCCCATACAGTATCGTATCCATCACAGCCCCCAATATACAGTATGAGAGGCACCACAGACCCCCACACAGTATGATGTCCACCAAAGCCCCCCATACATTATGATGTCTTCCATAACCATCCCATACACTATGATAGTCACCACAGTCCCCAGCATTTTATAATGTACCCCATAAACCTTCATACAGTATAATGCCCACCGCAGCCACCCCACGCAGTATGATATCCACCACAATCACCCTACACCCTATTGACCCCTTGGCTCTCCACTGACTCTGTGCTTGTTTTTTCTCTTTGTACTGTGTGACGGTCTAGGTTTTGACTGGGCCTGTTTGAATATTCTGCTGCCACCTGGTGGTAGCTTCGCTACAGCACTACTGTTACTATCTTTCCACTCTATTGCCATCTAGTGGAAGTTGCAGTTACCTGCATAGCTGGAGCGTGACATTTTCATTAGGTATTTGATTCTGGAACAGTTTTTCTTTCTCTTCTGTGCCCCTCCGTTGTAAAGTTATGCCCCCTCATAATAATAGTGGTGTAAATTTTCCCTTCAACCAATTGGGTGTTTCCCATAGAATTTCTCTGTGGGCGTTTCATTTTTCTTCTCTGATGCTGGCCAATCAAAATTCCAGCCGCACCCACAGAGAAGTTCTTTTCAGCATTTGCCCACTTGGTTGAAGGGAAATTTTGTATCTTTATTACTAGAGGGCAAAACTATGGAACAAAGAGGCAGAGAAGAAAAAGAAAAAGTGTTCGAGAATCAACGGAGTAGCACCACTTGGAGGAGGGAGTTAATTTTCATTAAAGCAAAATCCAGTGGAAGGTCCTCTTTAAGCGTAGCTGCC
Organism: Ranitomeya imitator; assembly: GCF_032444005.1. Lineage (NCBI taxonomy): Eukaryota > Metazoa > Chordata > Amphibia > Anura > Dendrobatidae > Ranitomeya > Ranitomeya imitator. The sequence continues at coordinate 664,355,787 of NC_091282.1, forward strand.
TTTGAGGACTTGCAATTACCTTGATAGAGACAATATTAACCTCTATGTTTCATCGGTCTATTATTTGACATTATATATAACTGTAGCGCTACATTCCTGAGAAGCTATGTAATAAATGCTGTAACGGCTGGAAATGTGTTAAAATAATCAAGAAGGACCAATTCTTTGTAGTGCAGACATACACAGATAGGAATCTACTTCTGTGTGCACAACGTGATGGTGCTGGACGGCAGAGCAGGCTGTTCACTCATAGCTGTCTAAAGTAAGCTACGAACTGGCAGCGAAACGCTCAGACCCCTGGAGTTCGGCCAGTCCTTTCACTTCTGTCTGCTGTGCTGTTTAAAGCATCATGTCACATGTACTCTCTAGCCACAAGTCTCGTGCAGGGATAAGAAGTATGTCTGTCAGAGGAGAGCTGTACAAATGAGGCCATTTCATAGGGGAAATATAAAGCCGGAACAAATAGCTGGTGCCTAAATGTCCAGGTTTATACACTAGTCTTGAATAGTTTGTATAACTTAAGACTAACTTTAAAGGGTTCACCTGACGACCAGCAATCATTTTAATATCGAAGCCCCGAGTCCTCCGCTCTGGGTCCTACCTCTATGACCCCTGTCAAACAACTCATTTTGCCAGAAGCTACAAAATATTGTCCATCCATGTAAAATATGGTTGGCCAAGTCTTCCAAAGTGCGAGTTGGTATTTTTTATGGCTCTATGTTTGGCTCATGAAGTTTAGTTCCCTGTGATAGTCAATCCATTTTGTCCATATGTCCTCATTAGGAATATTTGACAGTGGTTGACCTGATGGGACCTTTCACTTGCTATGAATATTTCATTTTTTTCATCTGGTATAAATATTGCTTTCTCCCTGAATCTGCTGTTGTTCTTCTTTTGCTCTTGCTGCTCTCTGTTCCTGAACTATATCCTTCTCTTTCTTATATGCAAATCTAGTCTTGTTAGCCAAGGGACTCTGGTCTTAAAGAAGTCACCCACAGAGAAGAGGTCAGGACCATATCCACTAAGCTAAAAAATCCTAGATGTACATGCAAAGATACTAGAAGGAACCGTATACCAATAGGTATTATGATATGTGCGTCAAATGTTATATTATTTCTTATATGCAAACTTTACACTACATGGAGTGAAAGATAACTGCTTAATAAAAGGTGAAAAGTAGCAACATTTTAGGTTTTTATACCTTACATCAGGCATAAGAAAGTGACCAGGAAGACATGGACAAAAGAGTAAAACAATTGATGGTTTGGGCTGGTACTACCCAATGGCAGCCATAGGAGAGTCACAATGAAAACATGGCCAACTGTGAAGAAACATTGATGGTCTCAGGTGATATTTCCCATTGGCAAACCATTGAAGAGTTACGAGGAAGACATGGACAACTGTGTACAAGCATTAATGGTCTCTGATATTATTTCCCAATGGCAAGCCATAAAACCATGGGAGAGTCATAAGGAAGGCATGGATAACTGTGCAGAAGCATTAATGGTCTGGGGTGGTATTCTCCAATAGCAAACCATATGAAAGTCACGAGGAAAACAGGGACAATAGTGTATAAGCATATATTCCAGGGTGGCATTCCCCAATAGAAACCATAGGAGAGTCACGAGGTAAACTTGAACACCTGTGTAGAAGCAATGATGGTCTGAGATGGTATTCCCCAATAGAAAACCATGAGAGAATCACGTGGAAGTATTGAACAACTATGTAGAAGCATTGATTGTCTCGGGTAGTATTCCCCAATAGTAAAACATTGGAGAGTCATGAAAAAAACATGGGCAACAGTGTAGAAGCATTGACAGGTTGGTCTGGTATTCCCCAATGGCAGTTGTGCAAGTGTTTCGCTTCCACTGTGACAGCGAGTGTCATGCTTCAAGTTCCTCCACAGTGGAAGAATGATACTTACTGGTTTACGACTGAGAAATACTACTTTGGATTATTCAATCAAATGCCAGATTATGGTCGAAATTTCGCTGTTTGGACAGGGTGCTGGAATATAAAAAGTTATATTTTTATGAACCCATAAAGAAATTTCATTGTCCTCTGTGTACAACAGATAAAGACAATGCAGAATTTTTTAGGTCGGATTAATGATTGCACCAAATAGTGTGAGAGTTCTGCAGACATATGTTTGTTTTTAAGGTTGTCTTTAAGATTTCTTCCTAATTGGCCCAGTGATGATGGTTACAGTGCTGCTGAATGTAGTCCCCTATCTAACATCAAAGTTTTCTAGGGTATTGGATCGAGTTTTTTATATATTTTTATTTAGGACCTTCAGGTTGCAGATGTTATGTTTGCAAAAGCTGAACTAAAGCCCAGGAAACATCCTCTATGAGTTAAGTTGGCCAATCCTTCCAAATTTGTTGAGACCAGCCAACCATTTGATGTCCAACAGATGTTTTGCAGATGTTTGTTTAACTGACCACTATTGAGTATTTATAGGCATTTTTTATGGAAAAATTGGTTATTTTAAGTTATAGTGGTTGAATTTACTACCATAAGTGGCAGTAATGAGAGATTGGGTGGACTTTAAGAAGCCTAATTTTGGTGGGTACAAATCTTTCTCCAGCTCATGTAATCCAGTGTGTCATCTTCACATGAATTCAAAGGGATATGTTAGATAAAGTTTTTAAACACAATATCTGTTGTTCCTACAGATTATTCACCAAGTCTGGACTGCTCTGGTCATCAGACTATGTCACATAAGACATAAACGTAGGAATTACTGAGCAGGAATATGTACCTACAGGAAAAGCTAAGCTTAAGGTAAAGAAGTTGTATCAAGTTTTAAAGTTACCACCTGTGTATAGCATAGGAGTTTAGTCCATAGGGTAGATGTTATTTTGCTGTCAACCTCCGAGACCCCATGAATCTTTGCAAATCCCCATCTAAATATAGTACAACCAAATATAAAAAATATGGAATAAATGTAGCAAGTCACAACCCCAATTCTAAAAAAGTTTGTACACTATGTAAAATGTAAAGAAAGAAGAATGCAATGATTTTGAAACCTCATATCCATATTTTATTTACATATGATTCAATTTATAGAGCTTTGTTCTTTGCATCATTGACTTATTCCTGGTTTATCCATACTAACTGTATGTACCAATTAGGACTGGCATCCACTGTCCCATACATTCCTACAATAGAGTTGTGCTTATTCTAGCACAACACAAAAAGGAAAAAGAGGCAAAAGGCTTTCATTTACCCGCTACTTGAATGTATTATCCTAGTGGAGCACCACATTGTTATTCTTTTAGAAAATTGCTATATTTACTGGTAGTCAGCCATAAGTTTCACATAAATATATGGTGAGTGATGGAGCAGGACGAAGACTAGCAGGAGCCAACAGACTCATTTACAGAACCATGGTAGTGTGATTAGTAGTCTTTGTGTGCAGCATTTTTGTCCAGCCCTTACAGTAATAATGGTATAAAAATACAAATTGTTTCCACCTTGACAGCCAAGCATTGAAGAATCATCAATTTTCTTGTAATAAACCTTGTACAATACAAAAATAAAGTGCTTCAAATAGTATAAATAGTCGTGAGAACTTTTGACTCTCATAATCCATAAATGAGGTAATCCAAGAATACACCTACACAATAAAGCTTTAAGAAATGTAATAAGACCTTGAAAAATCTCCGGTACAGCAAATTGAATTGGGATGAAAGTATAAGAGACTGGTCAAAGGATTATTCCCAAAATAGCAAATTATCCCCTATCCTTTCCAGCAGTTGGACCTCCAGTGATCGAAAGCAGAGGTCTAGAACTTGAGTATTGAAGGATAGGAAAGTGTTCCAATGTGTTCTCTTGGTGCACATGTAAACATTTATCCACAAGGAGTAGAAGAAAGGCATCACTCACTGTGGGTTCGTCTTCAAAATAGGCTTTTACCCCTTATAAATACAAAATACAGTGCATGGGAGGCATAGCAGGCAATGATCATCACACACATTTGAGAAACTTGAGCTTTTGTCAACCTTCGAAGGACTGTCAAAGCGCATGCTTAGAGCGAAACAGCCATTACCTACTTTCTAACCGGCATTGCCGCTCCAGGCATTGTATATAGTTAGGAACAGCACACCAGTGCCTCCAATTTGTCAGGGAATGGCACTAATAATCCCACCGCTGCCACAAATTTGTCAGGGAGATCACGAAGAATCCAAATTGTCAGGACAGTCACACAATTAACTGACGATTGGTGGATGAGGCAACGGCTGCTATTGCTACTAGGCAGGTTGTTGGACACTTTCACCTTGAACGTATAGTAAATAAACATTTGATTCCAAAGCATGAGAATGTACAGTATATATACGTCAGTACGGTCACTGCTAAGCTCCACAATATCCAAAGAAAAAACTAGTATAGTAATAGTACAGCTCAGTATCACATGAAGACAAATTATACAGCACAGAGATCAATAAATTAGACCACCAGAGGTAGAATCAATGAACAAAACCTAGCTAAATCTATCGGTATATACCAACGTATAGAGTGTGATGAGGGAGCAGCCGCCATCTTGGATATGGGGCATACTAACAGAGATTGGCGTGACTCCATTTTGTCTCCTATCAGAATTCACCTGGTCACACATCTGCAGGGATGAACACTCCTGGCCCCCACCTTTTCCCCTACCTGAATAAAGTTCCTTTAGTATGGTAATGGCCTGAGCACAGTGTAGCAGGCAGATGGCATTTCAAAGCCTGAGTGAGGATGCCACGCCAGCAAGGGGCATGGAGGTGCCTGGGGGCTCAATTAAAGCATACATGTTAGGTGGCTACAGGAGCCAAAGTCTATTATCTGCCTAGCCGGACCGTCTCCACCATGAAATTATGAATCATGGATGCGTCGTCCAAGGTCCAGGCTCACAAAAAAATATCCTCATAGCACTGAACAAATTGCGCATCTGACAGTGCAACTCCCAGGTCCGTGGGATTTCTGGAATTTGAGATATAGAGATCAGCCTCCCACAGCGACCGAATGGGTCCAGGTTTCATCCCTGTACGACTGGCAGAACAAACCTCATGCGCTGGTACCGCCCGTATACTGATCCGATCATCCTGAGAGCAGTTATTCCGTTTATTAAATATTGGATACAGATGTCGCAGGGAAGCTGAGGGTGGGGATTGCTAGCCCACCCAGTTACAGGGGGGCACAGAAGGTTTAAGAGCTGAGGACACTTGGGGAGTGGGACACACACTCAACAGAAGAAGATGACAATGAACTAAGGAAGAGGGCATATGCCAGCCAGAGGGGATCAAGCACTTGCTTTTTGGGGGCTGCCCAGCAACTATGTATTGTACCTGTGGAATGCAGAGCCCCCCGGCTTCCACAAGCGACCTTCAACCTGGTAAATTGACCTCCAGCTTTATAACTCTAAGCCTTGTACTATTATTGTTATATTTTACTCTGACTGTAACCCTTGATATATTTTTACTGTATATTTCTTGTAATTATCTAGTGTGCCCTTAAGGCAATCAAATCATAAATTAATTTTGGGCTGATCCTTTTATTCTGATTGCGAATCTTAGAGTACCCAGCGTGGGTAACTGTTATGATCCGGTGACCTTGGAGCAGCATGAAAACTTCACTGGAGTAGGTGGTAACTATACTGACCGCAAATCCTGATCTTAACACCGCAACTAGAAGTAGCCGTGGGATGTACCTAACAAGCCCTAGACACCTCGTCACACCCGGAGGACTAAATACCCTTAAAGATGAAAATAGGAATACTACCTTGCCTCAGAGCAGAACCCCAAAGGATAGGCAGCCCCCCACAAATATTGGCTGTGAGTAGGAGAGGAAAGACACACACAGTCAGAAAACAGGATATAGCACAAGAGGCCACTCTAGCTAAAAAAGGAAAGGATAGGACAGAGTTTTGTGCGGTCAGTATTAAAACCCTTCCAAAAACATCCACAGCAGATTATACAAAAATTCCTCCATCTAACTAAAGACGTGGAACGTATACCTGCAACTCCAGAGACTACTAAACTCAGAGCAGGAATACAATCAAAAAACAAGCACACAGCTCGTGTGCCATAGAAAAAGAAACAGACACTTATCTTTGCTGAATTGGCAGCTAAGCAGGAGAAGCCAGACAGAGAACCGATACTTCCCAAGAAACATTGACAACTGGCAAGGACTAATGAGTCCTGCAAACCTAAATACCCCAGTCAGAATTGCAATCAGCAGATACACCTTTCCAGGACTGCAGCCCAGAGACAACTGCATTACCACCTACAACCACCGCAGGGAGCCCAAAAGCAGAATTCACAACAGTACCCCCCCTTGAGGAGGGGTCACCGAACCCTCACCAGAGCCCCCAGGCCGATCACGATGAGCCAGATGAAAGGCACAAACCAAATCAGCGGCATGGACATCAGGGGCAAAAACCCAAGAATTATCCTCCTGGCCATAACCCTTCCATTTGACAAGGTACTGAAGCTTCCGCCTCGAATAACGGGAATCCAAAATCTTCTCAACAACATATTCCAACTCCCCATCAACCAACACAGGGGCCGAAGGATCAACAGAGGGAACAACCGGCTCCACATATTTCTGCAATAAAGATCTATGGAAGACATTATGGATAGCAAAAGAGGCCGGAAGCGCCAGTCGAAAAGACACCGGATTAATAATCTCAGAAATCCTATAAGGACCAATAAACCGAGGCTTAAACTTAGGAGAAGAAACCTTCATAGGAACATGACGGGAAGACAACCAGACCAGATCCCCAACCCGAAGCCGGGAACCAATACACCGACGACGGTTAGCAAAACGTTGAGCCTCCTCCTGAGACAACAACAAATTGTCCACTACATGAGCCCAAATCTGCTGCAACCTGTCAACCACAGAATCCACACCAGGACAGTCAGAAGGCTCAACCTGCCCAGAAGAAAAACGAGGATGAAAACCAAAATTACAAAAGAAAGGCGAAACCAAAGTAGCCGAACTAGCCCGATTATTAAGGGAAAACTCGGCCAATGGTAAGCAAGCCACCCAATCATCCTGATCAGCAGACACAAAGCATCTCAAATAAGTCTCCAAAGTCTGATTAGTTCGCTCGATCTGACCATTTGTCTGAGGATGAAACGCAGAAGAAAAAGACAAATCAATGCCCAGCCTAGCACAAAAGGCCCGCCAAAATCTGGAAACAAACTGGGAACCTCTGTCGGACACAATATTCTCCGGAATACCATGCAAACGGACCACATGCTGAAAAAACAACGGAACCAAATCCGAAGAGGAAGGCAATTTAGGCAAAGGCACCAAATGAACCATCTTAGAGAACCGGTTACAAACAACCCAGATAACCGACATCCTCTGGGAAACCGGAAGATCGGAAATAAAATCCATAGAAGTATGCGTCCAGGGCCTCTCAGGGACCGGCAATGGCAAAAGCAACCCACTAGCACGGGAACAACAAGGCTTGGCCCGCGCACAAGTCCCACAGGACTGCACAAAAGAACGCACATCACGTGACAAAGAAGGCCACCAAAAGGCCCAACCAACCAAGTCTCTGGTACCAAAAATGCCAGGATGACCAGCCAACACGGAACAGTGAACCTCAAAAAATCACTCTACTAGTCCATCTGTCAGGAACAAACAGTTTCCCCACAGGACAGCGGTCAGGTTTGTCAGCCTGAAATTCCTGAAGAACCCATCGTAAATCAGAGGAAATGGCAGAAAGGACCACCCCTTCTTTCAGAATACCGACCGGTTCTAAGACCTCAGGAGAATCAGGCGAAAAACTCCTAGAGAGGGCATCAGCCTTAATGTTCTTAGAACCCGGAAGGTACGAGACCACAAAATCAAAACGGGGAAAAAAACAAGGACCATCGAGCCTGTCTAGGATTCAGACGTTTGGCAGACTCGAGGTAAATCAAATTCTTATGATCGGTCAAGACCACAATACTGTGCTTAGCTCCCTTAAGCCAATGTCGCAACTCCTCAAACGCCCACTTCATAGCCAACAACTCCCGATTGCCGACATCATAATTGCGTTCAGCAGGTGAAAACTTACGGGAAAAGAAGGCACACGGTTTCATTAAGGAACCAACAGGATCCCTCTGAGACAAAACGGCCCCTGCCCCAATCTCAGAAGCGTCAACCTCAACCTGAAACAGAAGAGAAACATCCGGTTGGCGCAACACCGGAGCACAAGTAAATCGACGTTTAAGCTCCTGTAAGGCAGAGACAGCCGCAGAGGACCAATTCGCCACATCAGCGCCTTTCTTCGTCAAATCGGTCAAGGGTTTAACCACGCTGGAAAAATTAGCAATGAAACGGCGATAAAAATTTGCAAAACCCAAAAATTTCTGAAGGCTCTTCACGGATGTGGGCTGAATCCAATCATGAATGGCCTGAACCTTAACAGAATCCATCTCTATAGACGAGGGAGAAAAAATAAAGCCCAAAAAGGAAACCTTCTGCACCCCAAAGAGACACTTAGACCCTTTCACAAACAGGGCATTGTCACGAAGGATCTGAAATACCATCCTGACCTGTTCCACATGAGACTCCCAATCATCGGAAAAAATAAAATATCGTCCAAATATACAATCAAGAACTTATCAATATAAGTCCGGAAAATATCATGCATGAAGGACTGAAAAAGAGATGGAGCATTAGTGAGCCTGAATGGCATCACAAGGTATTCAAAATGGCCTTCGGGTGTGTTATACGCAGTTTTCCATTCATCACCCTGCTTAATACGAACAAGATTATATGCCCCCCGAAGGACAATCTTTGTAAACCAACTAGCTCCCTTAATCCTAGCAAACAAATCGGTAAGCAAAGGTAAAGGGTATTGAAACTTGACCATGATTTTATTCAAGCGGCGATAATCATTACAGGGTCTCAAGGAACCATCTTTTTTAGCAACAAAAAAGAACCCCGCTCCCAATGGTGAAGAAGATGGACGAATATGCCCTTTCTCCAAAGACTCCTTAATATAGCTCCGCATGGCGGTATGTTCAGGCACAGACAGGTTGAAAAGTCGACCCTTAGGAAACTTACAGCCTGGAATCAAGTCAATAGCACAATCGCAGTCCCTGTGCGGTGGAAGGAAACTGGACTTGGGCTCATCGAATACATCCTGAAAATCAGACAAAAACTCTGGAATTTCGGAAGAGGAAGAAGAGAAGATTGACATCAAAGGAACATCATTATGAACCCCCTGACAACCCCAACTAGTCACAGACATGGACTTCCAATCCAACACAGGATTATGTACCTGCAACCACGGAAAACCCAGTACGATAGCATCATGCAAATTATGCAACACCAGAAATCGACAATCTTCCTGATGGGCTGGCGCCATGCGCATGGTCACCTGTGTCCAAAACTGGGGCTTATTTTTAGCCAAGGGTGTAGCATCAATGTCCCTTAAAGGAATAAGGTTCTGCAAAGGCTGCAAGGAAAAACCACAACGCCTGGCAAACTCAAAGTCCATTAAGTTCAAGGCGGCACCTGAATCCACAAACGCCATGACAGAAAATGATTACAATGAGCAGATCAAGGACACAGATAACAGAAATTTAGGTTGTACAGTACTGATGGTAAATGAACTAGCGATCCTCTTTGTCCGCTTAGGGCAGACTGAAATGACATGAGAAGCGTCGCCACAATAATAACACAACCTATTCTGACGTCTGAATCCTTGTCGTTCCGTTTTAGACAGAATCCTATCACACTGCATTGGCTCAGGAGTCTGCTCTGAGAACAACGCCACAGCGCGCACAGTTCTGCGTCCCGTAAGCGCCGGTCAATCTGAATGGCCAGAGACATAGAATCACTCAGACCGGAAGGCATGGGAAGCCCCACTATAACATCTTTAACGGATTCAGAAAGGCCCTTTCTGAAAATTGCAGCCAAAGCTGTCATGATCCCAATGGCAGGGGATCACTAAAGGACAAGCACAGATACAAACAAGCTCTAGGGCGATGGAACCTGAGCTGACCGCGACCCTGAACCTAACACACAAATAAAAGTAGCCGGGGAACGTGCCTATGATGATCCTAGACGTCTCGCTCCAGCCGAAGATCTAACTTCCCCTATTAGAAGAAACACAGACCTCTCTTGCCTCCAGAGAAATACCCCACAGAAATAGCAGCCCCCCACATATAATGACGGTGAAATGAGAGGAAAGCACATACGCAGTATGAAAACAGTTTCAGCAAAATGAGGCCCGCTAAAGCTAGATAGCAGAGGATACAAAAGTGATCTGCGCGGTCAGCGAAAAACCCTTCAAAAAACCATCCTGAAATTACTTGAACTCATGTGCCAACTCATGGTACATGAGGAGCAATTTCAGCCCACTAGAGCAACCAGCAGCAAAGAATCACATATCTGCAGGCTGGACTAAAAACCAAATAAAGCAAAACACCAAAACAGGAAAATCCAAACTTAGCTTGACCAGAAGGTTCTAGGAGCAGGGAGCAGAGGTAACAAGACACACTGGATACATTGATAACCGGCGAGGAAATGCCAGCAAAGCCAGGTTAAATAGGAAACTCCCATATCCTGATGGAACAGGTGGAACCCAGAGACCCAGGAAAGACAAGTCACCCAGTACCATCAGTAACCACCAGAGGGAGCCCAAAAACAGAACTCACAACACAAAGCATCATTATTCCATTTAGTCAACACAGACCATTTTCTGAATTTCTGACAATACAATTCTGCCGCCTCTTGACCCTGAGACAGGGCCAACAAGGTCTTCTCAGCTTGATCCACAGAATTAGGTTCATCATATAATAATCCCAAAGCGTGAAAAAAGGAGTCTACATTAAGCAAAGCCTGATTCCCAGATTCCAGGGAAAACGCCCAATCCTGCGGGTCGCCACGCAGCAGGGAGATGACGATTTTAACCTGCTGAATGGAATCACCAGAGGATTGAGGTCTCAGAGCAAAAAATAGTTTACAGTTGTTTTTAAAACTCAAAAATTTGGACCTGTCTCCAAAAAACAAATCAGGAGTAGGAATCTTCGGCTCTAAAACAGAAGTTTGAACAATATAATCAGATATACCCTGTACCCTAGCAGCAAGCTGGTCTACACGAGAAACTAATTCCTGAACATCCATGCTTGCACAAGGCTCCTCAGCCACCCAGAGATAAAGAGGGAAGAGAAGATAAAGCAGACTGAAGAAAAAAAAATGGCTCAACACCTTTCTTCCCTTCTTCTGAGATGCATTTAACTCATTAATGGCCAGTTGTACTGTTATGATCTGGTGACCTTGGAGCAGCATGAAAACTTCACTGGAGTAGGTGGTAACTATACTGACCGCAAATCCTGATCTTAACACCGCAACTAGAAGTAGCCGTGGGATGTACCTAACAAGCCCTAGACACCTCGTCACAGCCGGAGGACTAAATACCCCTAAAGATGGAAATAGGAATACTACCTTGCCTCAGAGCAGAACCCTAAAGGATAGGCAGCCCCCCACAAATATTGGCTGTGAGTAGGAGAGGAAAGACAAACACAGTCAGAAAACAGGACTTAGCACAAGAGGCCACTCTAGCTAAAATAGGAAAGGATAGGACAGAGTTTTGTGCGGTCAGTATTAAAACCCTTCCAGAAATATCCACAGCAGATTATACAAAAAATTCCTCCATCTAACTAAAGACGTGGAACGTATATCTGCAACTCCAGAGACTACTAAACTCAGAGCAGGAATACAATCAAAAAACAAGCACACAGCTTGTGTGCCATGGAAAAAGAAACAGACACTTATCTTTGCTGAATTGGCAGCTAAGCAGGAGAAGCCAGACAGAGAACCGACACTTCCCAAGAAACATTGACAACTGGCAAGGACTAATGAGTCCTGCAAACCTAAATACCCCAGTCAGAATTGCAATCAGCAGATACACCTGTCCAGGACTGCAGCCCAGAGACAACTGCATTACCACCTACAACCACCGGAGGGAGCCCAAAAGCAGAATTCACAAAAGGTAACAGGACAGTCTCCCCGGCGGCCATTTGCTCTATGTTCAATTCCCTTATTGGCCTGAGATACAAAGGGGGCGCCAGAGAGCTGTGTCTGTGTAGTGATGTCACGGATTGGTGACGTGGGAGGAACCTTTTTCTTTCACATAGAGTAATCAGGATCAATACATATAGGAAGATGAATACCAATAGTGATTGATCATCAGCGCCTATGATAAAAGATTAAATGGGATGTGAACACCAGGAAGAGATGAAGATGTACTATGATTAGGCAGGATGCACTGAATCAATGTGCATATGTAAACACACAGAGTGTCTAATGACACAGCACTGACATGTAACAAGTGTACAAGTAATGAATATAATCCAAGTCAATTAGACCTACAAAAATATGGAGATGTCAGATTACCTGGTGGTGGGCTGTACAGGTGTGGCACATACGTGATTCAGTGCATCCGGCCTACCCATAATACATCTTCATCTCTTCCTGGTGTTCACATTCCATGTAATCTTTTATTACAGATCACTCACTATTGGTATACATCTTATATGTATTGATCCTAATTACTCTATACGTTGGCACTACGTTTTGTTCATTAATTCTACCTCTGGTGGTCTCATTTATTGATCTGTGTGCTGTATAATTTGTCCTCATGTGATACTGTGCTGTACTATTACTATACGTACTCTTCAGTTTTTGTACGTGCGGGCACCTCCGTTAGTTGTGCCACCATTTCACCAATTGTCCAAAATAAAAGTGTTTTATCTCTTACTTCCTGCTCATTGTGTCTTGACCTATATTTGGCTTTCCTCTTTTGGTTTTACATATGAGACATAGCAAATACATCTTGATCCATTTGGTACTGCGCGTCGATGCCGAAAAATGTCTCCCATATCTATAGAGTCTATACCTGTCACAAAAAAACAATATTCATATATGGTAAATGGCTCCGATGTGTCTGGCCACTACTTTGTGGCTCTTTGAAGTCAGGAAGGACCTATTTACAAAGGGTCAGCAAAGTGTCACCACACCAGCAGTTTATTGCTATTAGCCACTTCACAAGTTGCGGACGCATCGCATCGGTGGGTTGTAGAGCAAATGGGAGGAAGAGAGTCAGCTGTTCTTTCTATGGTCCTGATTTACAACTCATAGTGAAGCCATGCACCTGTGCTGTATATGATGGTGACATACATGCATAAAATAAAGCTCTATTTTGAAGATGTACAAAGGAGAGTTCCACCTTTCTTCTACTCATTCCTGGATGTCTTTGTGCTTTGTCTGAGTTCTGCCAAAACGGGAGCACTACTTGAGGTCCCATTATATGAACCACCATTCTAGACAAGGTCTACTTTGGTTAGCACCAATCCATATCATTTACATTGTTAATTGATATAAAAATAGTTAGATCTTACTCATCCTCCGCTCCATTAATTGGTTGTGGAAATGCTACATAAAGCCGAGCACAGGATTCAGCTGCTTCCAGCAGTCCTATAGACAGCTACTTCACCTCTGGAGAAGTATTGTTAATATATTTTTCACATTTTCACCTCTTTTTAGTTTTTTAGATGTTTGGATAACACCTTTGAAAAGGGTGTTTGACATTTGGTTAAACGAGTTGTCATCAATGTATGATCTTTCTTGGGTCTGACTACATAAACGAAAGGGGGTCTTTTGGATATTTTTCAAGCACTGTGGAAATGGCAAATATCATAAAATTCTAGTAATGATGCTCTTCTAATATGGCAGAGCCTATTTTGTTTTGTTTTTTTCAATACTAGAAAAAGACCTAGATAATTTGGGCCGTCCTGTCCGGGGGTTTACTTAGGAAAGCAGAGGTTGCAGTTGTACCTGTTTTTGGTTCATATATACTATTCTTGAAACGTTGTCCAGGACTTTGATATGAGTAGCCTATCCTGCAATGGACCGAAAACTATAGTGTGTGGAGCTAGAACGCCATGTATTGTAGCTCAACGGCCACTGCACAATGGTGTTCAGGCTTCGTACACTCTTTACTTCCGATCGCCAATGGACCCGCCAACAACTGATCATAGGGGTAGCGGGTGTCAGACTCCCATCAATCTAATGTCAGAGGCCATTAATATCAAAGTCCTGGATGACTATTTTAATAGGTGATACTGAGCCATTGACTGTTGGTTATGACATTTCAATAGTCTAATTATATTTATATTTTATTTGAACTTTTAAAAATAAATGTTAAAAACATGGTTAGAATGTATTGATCGTGCTCCACGTGATGCCATATTTAGAAGGCAAGATGTATAAAAAGAAACTGTCTGCTAGAACCATCAGAGGTTTAATAGTCTCCTGCCGAGACTCCGCTCTTGGTCTTAATTTTGCAGCTGCTCCGGAAAACATTCAATTCCAAAGAGAATATAATAGCTACCGAGACTATGTTTTGATTGGTTTTCATTGGAGAAAGGCCAGTGTTTTGGTACATGGAAAGTGAGAACCATGCAGATCTCAGCCTTAGCTACTGTGTTCCAAAAAATGTTGAGTATTCTGGACCGTGTAATTGTGGAAGGAGTCTAAGGCTGTTATTGAATTCTGACAGTTTCCAAAACACCAGGGAATAAAACATTAACAATCATATCATCTAACTGCTAACCGCCTCTCCACTCTTGGGATGGTACATAATGTTATGCAAGCCTTCGCCTCCATAATCTAAGAAAAAAAATTACAGATCTAGGAAAAAATGTCTTTAAAATGATGCTTAGAAGGCATGCAAGGAACACAATGTGCTCATTATGCCCAAATGTCCTGCACGCACGTGCTGATGTGTTGTGTCTATAGAATTTGCAGTTATACTGTATCTAACATTAAGGGGTTTCTGTGAACTCTGACCAGTCCTGAATGGAGCAGATGTGTGCACGCTCGGCTTACGCTCTTCTATGAGACTGCCAAATACAGCTGAGAAGTCCCATAGACAATGAATGCATCAGAGTCCACACATGCGCACCTCTGCTCTATTCGGAATGGGGCTGCAAAGTCCCATTGTCAGGGTTCCAAAGACTGAATCTTGTAATGGCTAGGGGTTCCAGCAGTTGGACCCCGGCGATGAGCAAGTTATCCCCTGTCCTGTGAATAAGGGATAGTTTGATCCTTTATTGGAATAACTCTTTAAAGGGAACCTGTCACCTGAATTTGGCGGGACCGGTTTTCGGTCATCTTGCCTTGCGCAGGCGTGTACTACGGAGGACAGAGAATGAACTTCAATCCAATATTGCGGCCAGCATGCAGCCAGCGGGTAAGGAAAGGGTGAATCAAACACCTGAAAACTCCGCCCATATGAACGAAAACCGGTCCCGCCAAATTCAGGTGACAGGTTCCCTTTAAGGGGTTATTTTTTTGCGTGTCAAAAACTATCCACATAATAGAACGCTCGGACCTCCATGGATTCTGAGAATGGAATTTTGCAGTTATGGAGTCAGCCAAGAGTTGGTTACTCTGCCCCTCAGCCTTCGGTGACCCCACTCTGTAACGTTACAGGGTCTTCACTTTGTGGCTGAGTTGCTGTTGTTCCTTCCACTTATCAGTAATATCACTCACAGGTGATGGGGGAAGATTTAGAGGGGAATAAATATCATGAACGGTCTTGTTACACCGGTGGCTCACATTACAGGACCGTTTGGTATCAGTGAGCTCTTTACGACAAGTTGTTGTCACATGCTAGTAAGGACAGACGTCAATGGGGCCGGATGTTATACACTGGGGTCGATGAGACCGGATGTTCTACACTGGGGATGAGGAGCCGAATGTTATACACCAGGGTCAATGGGGCCAAGTATTATACACAAGGAGGAATGGGGCTGGATGTTATACATGGGGGCGAGGGGCAAGATTTTATATACCGGGGCAATGGGATTGAGGTGTAAATTTCCCTTTCAGAAATGTTAACAAGTTCACATTTTATAAGACAATTTATAGTTCCGTAAAGAACTCTTAAGATAAGCCCCAAATTTTGGATGTTCATTAAAAAATCAGATGTCCACCCACGTCTGCTCCCTCCTCCCTCTCACGGCATGAAATCTCAAAGGCAAGAGACCCTGCAGTTGAAAACCCTCCTCTTTGTCTATTCTGTTACTACATGGAGATGGCGAAGATTTTTGGAAATTTGAGGAGGGAGACACGGAGTATTCACATATATCACTTATGCAAAAAAAAAATCACATATATCACTTATGCAAAAAAAAAACTATATAATGATTAGAAATATTTACAATGTGCTTTTGTTTCTTGATGTACACAAACATATTTACGTCTTATCATGCTGTTTGGGATTTTTTTGCGCTTTTTTAACTGTATGTTTTTTTCATTTGACATAACGTGCTACTCAAGTCAGAGATCTTTCATCATTTTAATTCTTAGAGTTGTACACTTATTTCCGTAGACTTTCCTCTGCTAAAACAACCCTTTAAAGTCTAAAAGCAGTGCAGAGGAAGCTCCAAAATGTCCAGAGGCTATACGATTATTGAGTGGTGAGATGGATGAAGTGCTAATAGGAATAACCTTTGGCTGGTTTTCCAGGCTCTAGGAGAATGAAAGAAGTGCGGCACCACAGGTACTGGTGGAACTAGATGAAAACGCATTAATAAAATATTCTTTCTTTTTTAGCTTCCTTTCCAGGCAAAGTATAACTTTCTTTTACATGACTCGCATAATAAACAATATACTGTAAAAATAGCTGGGAATTCTTAAAGTAGACAGAAGTTTATTACATTTTCAATTTATATTTAAAATAGTGGAAAAATGTGTTAAAATGACCTTATATTTGTAAAATTATTCATTTGTATCAGCATCAATTGTAACTGTAAAATAAAGGCTGAATTCTTAATGGGAAACTGTCAGTAGGATCATCCCTCCTAAGCCATCTATATAGGCCATAGGAAGCTGAATAAAATGATACCTTGATATCTGCGATCTGATGTCTTATTCCAGAGAAATGCATATTTTTCTTAATATGTAAATGAGCTTTTAAGATTTATGGGCCAGACATAGATCTCCCTGGGAACCTGCCTCCAGAGATTAATTATAAATAAAAGGTGGCTTTACCATTGTGAGACATGTAGATCAGGAGAGCAGACTCTCAGACATTACATGTCTCACACTGGTAATCCCCCCTTTCATTCATAATAAGCTCTGGAGGCAGATTCTTGGGAAGATCTATGTCTGGCCCAAAGATCTCAACAGCTCATTTACATGAAAAATGAGGATTTCTCTGGAATAATACATTGAACAGAAATTAAAGTATCATTTTCTTCAACTTCCTACGGCTTACATGCCCATGTAGACAGCTTAGGAGAATATAACAGAGTTATTTTTGCCCATCAGAACAGGGGTACCATCTTCCAAAGCACTGGAGATATGCACTGGTGTGAAGATGTGGCACTCACAGTAGTGAATATCAACTGCGCCGTGTCAGGCTTTTGTAAGAAGATTCCCCTGTTCTGATGAAGGGAATGTAACTGGCAAAACGTCAAATATATTGTTTATATGAGTCGCCCCACGGGCCAGGGGTTACTCGGTACCAGGTCCTGCGGTTCACAGGGGGTTGCCATGGTGGCTGCGACCCGGTCTGTGGCCCAGGGCGCCCATGTAAAAGGGAAAGATCTTTAAAGGGATATAGTTTATGTTTGCGACGCCACCTGTGATATTCGGTCAGAATGACCGACGCTGCTTTAGGGGGTCTGCTGGGGTGATGTTATGGCAGCTAGTTGGTATATCTTCCTACAGGTGTGTAGATAGTGATATGGTGAGAGGTGCAGAGAAGAACAAGGACACAAGGTTGCAGTCTCTTTACCTTTACTGAAGACTTCAATATCCACAGTCCAGGGCACCAGATCACAGGGCAGGCAGGGAAGTCCGGGCAGTCCAGAGATAAGCAAGTTCCCCTGGGTAAGTCAGGTGGGAGCCTACCACTCTGCGCTTTCTGTCTCTAAGTGCTTGCTGCCACTAAGTGTCTCAACAAGGTCTTTAATCATTCTGCTGTCCTAGGACAGGTACCTGTATGGCAGGCTGCTCGGGCCGTGTGAACTGGGGTCTGTTCTCGGTGAATCCAGGCTCCTTGGTGCTGCTGTGCCACAGGTAATTATGGGCAAAGTCCTTGTAGAACAATACCCTCCGGTTCTGCTCTGTGTTTTATAATCCACAAAAGCCTCGGGCTCCCGGTACCCGGATTCTTGCGCTGATACTCTTCAGAGGCCTGCTCGTGGCCTCCTGGAGCTCTCACTTTTCTCTTTGCTCCACTCCTGTCTGTCTCCGCACACAGACTTCCATTACTAACTGAACTCTCCCCACCTCCAAACCAGGATCTTTATTCCAAAGAAGCTGCCCTAAAACAGGGCTTGGAGCTCCCCCATTAAATGCAGTACTCCTGGACTGGGAAAAGAGAATAACAAAAGTACAAGTTAAATAATGCAAACAATTTTGACAAACATTTGAACAATAATAAACTTCGGCTTCCCTTTATGGGAGGTAAGGACACTTGAACGTTGCAAAAACAAGTCTATAAGTGTTCATCTGATATTGTCTTTGGTCAGATGAAACAAACAAGGCTCTACCCATGCCGCAAATGGGCCGAACCAGTGTGCACCACGAGGGTGCAAAACTATTTACAATGAAAGTTTTTGGGTAAGCATTGTCCATTACTGCAATGTCCATTTTAAACCTGTAACAAAGATAAGGAAGAAACTCAAACAAATAACAGCAATTATTGACATTTTTAGTCCCTGTAATGAGCTGTGATTTGACTTTTGGTACTACGAGTAGACCTGCGTAGTTACTGATCTAACATGTCTGCTCCTACTGTAGTGGACCCACTAGTGTGTGTACTATCTGTAGACCTGCATTGTGTAGGTAAATTAGGCAAGAGTCTGCGTCTTCTGACTTTACCCAGCTCTCCCTGGCTCCAGAATATCTCTGTATACTGCATTGATTTTCCATGGTATGCACTGACTTTACCCAGCTCTCCCTGGCTCCAGAATATCTCTGTATACTGCATTGATTTTCCATGGTATGCACTGACTTTACCCAGCTCTCCCTGGCTCCAGAATATCTCTGTATACTGCATTGATTTTCCATGGTATGCACTGACTTTACCCAGCTCTCCCTGGCTCCAGAATATCTCTGTATACTGCATTGATTTTCCATGGTATGCACTGACTTTACCCAGCTCTCCCTGGCTCCAGAATATCTCTGTATACTGCATTGATTTTCCATGGTATGCACTGACTTTACCCAGCTCTCCCTGGCTCCAGAATATCTCTGTATACTGCATTGATTTTCCATGGTATGCACTGACTTTACCCAGCTCTCCCTGGCTCCAGAATATCTCTGTATACTGCATTGATTTTCCATGGTATGCACTGACTTTACCCAGCTCTCCCTGGCTCCAGAATATCTCTGTATACTGCATTGATTTTCCATGGTATGCACTGACTTTACCCAGCTCTCCCTGGCTCCAGAATATCTCTGTATACTGCATTGATTTTCCATGGTATGCACTGACTTTACCCAGCTCTCCCTGGCTCCAGAATATCTCTGTATACTGCATTGATTTTCCATGGTATGCACTGACTTTACCCAGCTCTCCCTGGCTCCAGAATATCTCTGTATACTGCATTGATTTTCCATGGTATGCACTGACTTTACCCAGCTCTCCCTGGCTTCTGAATGTCTCTGTATATTGCACTGGCTTTTCTATGCTTCCCCTGGATCTGAGTGTCTTGGTGCAGCACATATAATCCTTTTAGTATGCTTTCTCACCTATGAGCTTGTTTCCACGACCTGTTTTCATGTCTCTCATTGTGTGATCCTGGCATCTCTTTGAGTGGTCAGTCTTACCCCTCCCTCACTTTATGACCTTTGCTTAACTCTCTACATCTGGTCTCCCATACCCAGCCACCCCCTCATTCACACCTGATTGCCCTTAACTGGGGATATATTCACATGCAGGAGTCTGCTATAGACTCAGTCTGCTGAAAATCATCTTTTAACTTCCATCTTTTAAATTACATCTTTTTAATTATGATTCTGAATTAGACTGAATTGGACTGGAATTGACTGGAAGGTAACAGAACACTAACCACTACAATGTTTCGGTTTCTATTCTCTTTCACCCCCATACTACTTTCCTTCTTACAATCTCCTGCAATCACTCCACCTAGTAAGGAACTAGTCATTTCTTCCTCCATACTCCCCAGCCATCTCACCTTCTCCTCAGAACTGTTCCTCCACATACAATCCTTTTTCCCCAGACACACACGGCCACATCATGTCCTATCCTGCTCCCACCTTCTAATGATCTGTCTGTTACTCCTCATTGCTGGTGACATATCCCCAAATCCCGGCCCTCCCCAATTCTTGCCCACACTCGTTTCTAACCCCCTGCCACGATCCTCCCCACGTTTTCCCAACCACGACAACCTCATACCCATTCATCCAGCCCCCACTCCCCCGCTCCCCCTACTTGGAGCACTATGGAACGCACGCTCCATCTGCAACAAACTGCCATTTATCCATGACCTCTTCATCACCAACAAACTCTCCTTCCTCGGCCTCACTGAAACCTGGCTCACCCCCTCTGACTCGGCCTCTCCAGCTGCGCTCTCCTATGGCGGATTCCACCTCTCTCACACCCCTCGCCCCAGCAACAAACGCGGTGGAGGAGTTGGCTTGCTCCTGTCTGACACCTGCTCCTTTACTCCAATCCCGCTACCACCCTCCGCTACTCTTCCCTCGTTTGAGGTGCACTCTGTCCGCATCTATACCCCCTCCAACCTCCAGCTGGCTGTCATCTACCGCCCCCCAGAACTAGCCATCTCCACCTTTCTCGACCACTTCACCACCTGGCTACTTCATTTCCTCTCTGTTGACATCCCCACTATCATCATGGGTGATTTCAATGTCCCCATTGACACTTTCACCTCAGCTACCTCTAAACTTTTATCACTGACTGCCTCCTTTGGCCTCACTCAATGGTCCTCTGAGGCCACTCACAAAGATGGCCACACGCTGGACCTCATCTTCACCCGCCTCTGCTCCCTTACTAACCTCACTAACACACCCCTCCCCCTGTCTGACCACAACCTACTGACATTCTCGTCCCTCTCCTCTCCTAGTGTGCAACCCCCACTCCACAAACTCACTCACCCTCGCCGAAATCTCAAACATCTCAACTTACAATCACTCTCTGAGTCCCTTCTCCCTCTCACAGACATAGCTTCCCTTCATGACACAGATGCTGCTGCCACTTTTTATAACACCACAATAACAACAACACTCGATTCGGCCGCCCCACTCATGCATAGTAAAACTCGTACAATTAACAGGCAGCCCTGGCTGACCAGCCTGACCAAAGAATTGAGACGGGCTTCCAGGATTGCTGAGCGGAGATGGAAGCGATCCCACTCTGCCGACCACTTCACTGCATACAAGCAGTCCCTCGCCAGCTTCAAGTCTGCGCTCACTGCCGCAAAACAAACTTACTTCTCATCCCTCATATCCTCCCTGTCCCACAACCCTAAACAGCTTTTCAACACTTTCAATTCTCTACTCCGTCCCCCCGCACCTCCTCCTTCCCCCCTCATTTCTGCTGATGACTTCGCCTCTTTCTTTAAACAGAAGATCGATACGATCAGAGAAAGCTTTGGCCCACAGCGCCCACTGCCCCTCTTAGCTGCTCAACCCTGCTCCTCCAAAACCAGCTTCTCCACCATGACAGAAGATCAGCTCTCCACCCTCCTGTCAAGATCACACCTCACCACCTGCACGCTTGACCCGCTCCCATCCCACCTCATCCCTAACCTTTCCACGGTCTTCATCCCAACCCTAACGCACCTCTTCAACCTCTCACTCACAACAGGTGTCTTTCCCTCATCCTTCAAGCATGCCAAGATCACACCCATCCTCAAAAAGCCCTCCCTCGACCCATCCTCTGTGTCTAGCTATCGCCCGATATCTCTTCTCCCTTATGCCTCCAAATTGCTGGAGCAACACGTCCATCTTGAACTGTCCTCCCACTTCTCCTCCTGCTCCCTCTTTGATCGGTTACAATCAGGCTTCCGTTCCCATCACTCAACTGAAACTGCCCTAACTAAAGTCACCAATGACCTACTAACTGCCAGGAGCAAGCGACACTACTCTGTCCTCCTTCTCCTGGACTTGTCTTCTGCCTTTGACACTGTAGACCACTCCCTTTTGCTACAAATCCTCTCATCCCTTGGCATCACAGACTTGGCCCTTTCCTGGATCTCGTCATATCTGACAGACCGAACATTCAGTGTCTCCCTCCCCCACACCACCTCCTCACTTCGCCCCTTGTCAGTCGGTGTTCCTCAAGGCTCTGTTCTAGGACCCCTACTCTTCTCCATCTACACTTTCGGCCTGGGACAGCTCATAGAATCCCACGGTATGCAGTACCATCTCTACGCTGACGACACGCAGATCTACCTCTCCGGACCTGACCTCTCCTCCTTGCTTACCAAAATCCCGCACTGTCTGTCTGCCATTTCAGCCTTCTTTTCTGCTCGCTTTCTACAACTGAACATGGACAAAACAGAATTCATCATCTTTCCCCCATCTCACTCTACCCCTCCACCAGACCTATCCATCAATGTCAATGGCTGCTCACTATCCCCAGTCCCACACGCCCGGTGCCTCGGGGTGATCCTCGACTCTGCCCTCTCTTTCAAGCCACATATCCAAGCCCTTGCCTCCTCCTGTCGTCTCAAACTCAAAAATATTTCCCGGATCCGTGCTTTCCTTGACCGCAACACTGCAAAAACGCTAGTGCATGCCCTTATCATCTCCCGCCTCGACTACTGCAACCTCCTACTCTCTGGACTCCCCTCTAGCACTCTGGCACCGCTCCAATCCATCCTACACTCTGCTGCCCGACTAATCCACCTGTCCCCCCGCTATTCCCCAGCCTCTCCCCTGTGTCAAGCCCTTCACTGGCTTCCTATCGCCCAGAGACTCCAGTTCAAAACCCTCACACTGACATACAAAGCCATCCACAACCTGTCTCCTCCATACATCTGTGACATGGTCTCCCGGTACCTACCTACACGCGACCTCCGGTCCTCCCAAGACCTCCTTCTCTACTCCCCTCTCATCTCTTCTTCCCATAACCGCATCCAAGACTTCTCCCGTGCTTCCCCCATACTCTGGAACTCTCTACCCCAACACATCAGACTTGCGCCTACCATAGAAACCTTCAAAAAGAACCTGAAGACTCATCTCTTCCGACAAGCCTACAGCCTGCAGTGATCCTCAACCTACTGAACAGCCGCACAGCCAGCTCTTCCCTCTCCTAGTGTATCCTCACCCACCCCCTGCAGACTGTGAGCCCTCGCGGGCAGGGTCCTCCCTCCTTATGTACTCGTGTGCCTTGTTATCTGCTCATGTTTAATGTATTTGTCTATATTTGCCCCGTATTCACATGTAAAGCGCCATGGAATAAATGGCGCTATAAAAATGTATAATAATAATAAATAATAATAATAATTCACCATAGGTCTAACAGATTCACCAATAGCAGAGGGTGGATTTTCTGGTTTCACTGCTGCGGTGACATTTGCTGCTTGAACCTGTTGGTGCAGAGTTTCTTCTGGTTCAGGATGGTCTGGAATCACATTTTGTTGTGGTATTTCGATCTGTGGAAAAGTCAAGACAGGTATCACGATGGCCTGATGTACTTGAGTCCAAGACTGGGGAAATTCTCCTAGAACAGTGCGAATCTTCTTTTCCTCTGGTTCCATGGGTGGAGATGTTCCTGGGTCTGTTTCTCTGTTTCACAATTTATCAGGGCATATTTTGAGATGGTCTCTGGACACTGCCATCGATGTTTCTCCTCCATCTTTGCTGATAAGGCAAACTTTCGTGTTGTCAAAGTTGGAAGGTAGAATAGTGTAAGGTTCTGCTTCCCACTGGTCATCAAGTTTGTGTAGTCTCCTTTTACATTTGAGCACTTGTTCACCTGGTGACAAGGGACTTGTAGGAGCATGTTGATTAAAGTCTCTTTCTTGCTTTTGTCTGGCTTGTGCTAAACTTCTCTCTACGCATTCTTGCACTTGGCGGTACTTTTCTTTTCTCTCAGTTTCCCAATCTGTATCTGGTAAGATATCTTCTGGGGTTAAGACTCCCATGTCTAGATCGACAGGTAGTTGACTGGATCTTCCGCTCATTAAGTATGCTGGCGTACAGTTGGTGGAATTTACTGGGACATGGTTCTATAAGTCTTACAAGTCTGGTAACCTTTCTGGCCATAAGTTCCTTTCGTGTGAAGGCAATGTCTTCAGAAGATCAATCACTATCTGATTCACTTGTGGGTGATACGAGTTGTTCTGTTGTTTTTACATCTGTACAGGTGGCAGAATTCCCAGAATACCTCTGCTTCAAAGGCTGGACCTTGGTCAGTGAGCACCTTCTCAGGGTATCCATGGGGTCTACAGAAGTACTGTTGGAAGGCTTTGGCTGCTGTCTTGGCTGTCTGATCCTTGACAGGTACAACCACCAGGAATCTGGAGTAGTGATTCACAAGAGTCAAAGCATAGACATAGCCTGACCAGCTTGGGGTTAGCTTCACATGGTCTAAGGCTACCAATTCAAGTGGCTTTTTGGTGACTATGGGCTGTAGGGGAGCCCTTTGGCTGTCATGGTCCTTTCTACGCAGACTACATGAGCCACACTCACGGCACCACTTTTCAATGGTTTTCCACATGCCAGGCCAGTAGAATCTTCCACGTAACAGGATTTCCAATTTCTTCCATCCAAAGTGTCCTGCTCCGTCGTGGAACGCTTCTAGAACCATGGGCGCATCTCGTCTTGGGACTATTATCTGCCAAACTAGCTCATGTGTGCGTGGATCAATGTTTCTTCTGCACAGCTTACCATCATAGATGAATAGTTTGCCTTTTTCCTTCCAGAGTCGCTGTATCTCTTGTGGATCATCTGGACCAGGGTGTGAGTCTGCCTGTGTCAGCAGTTCTTTCACCAGACGGATTGCGGGGTCGCTATCCTGCGTTTCTGCCCATCCATGCTGGGGCAACGGATTCAGCATGGTTCCGCGTTTGTTTTTCCGCCTGTTTCTCACGTAATCAGAGATCTGAGTCGCTCCAGGGCGATGGAACGCTGGCAGCTCTACTTCTTCAAGTTCTTCTGGATCGTCTTCTACATCTGATAGGTTGGGCATTCTGGACAACGCATCTGCATTGGCATTCTTGTGCCCTGCACGGTATTTGATGGTGAAGTCATAATTGGACAACCGAGCCATCCATCGCTGCTCCAAAGCACCGAGTTTTGCAGTCTCTAAGTGGGTCAGAGGGTTGTTATCCGTGTAGACTGTAAATTTTGCAGAGGCTAGATAATGTTTAAATCTCTCTGTCACTGCCCAGACGATGACGAGGAATTCCAGCTTAAAGGAGCTGTAATTTTCGGGGTTTCTTTCTGTGGGGCGCAGCTTCCTGCTGGTGTACGCGATTACTCTCTCTTTGCCTTTTTGCACTTGGGACAGTAATGCTCCCAATCCCACGTTTCTGGCATCCGTGTACAGCACAAACGGTTGGTCGTATTCTGGGTAGGCCAGTACTTCTTCTCCCGTGAGAGCCAACTTCAATTGAGTGAAAGATCTCTCCAGCCCTTCGTCCCAGTCAAATGAGGTATTCTTACCCTTGATTTTCTTGGATAGGCCCACTAACAGGTCTTGCAGTGGTGCGGCTATATTAGTGAAGTCTTTCACAAACCTTTGGTAATAGCCTACCAACCCGAGGAATTGTCGGACTTCATGGAGGTTGCTGGGTTTTGGCCAGTTCTTGATGACGGTGACCTTGTCTGGATCTGGAACCTCTCCATCTGAGCTCACCACATGGCCCAGGTATTGCACTTTGGATTTCAACAGATGACATTTTGAAGGTTTTACCTTCAAGCCAAAGTTGGACAGGGCTTCAAACACCTCGGCCAGCTGTTTCAGATGATCCTCATACGTCTTGGAGAAGACAATGACGTCGTCCAGGTACAACAAGACAGTTTCAAAGTTCTTGTGTCCGAGACAGCATTCCATCATCCTCTGAAACGTTCCTGGGGCTTAGCACATTCTAAAGGGCATGTATTTGAACTCAGAGAGACCCATCGGTGTTGTGAAGGCTGTCTTCTCCTTGTCCGCCTCTGCTACGGGAACCTGCCAGTACCCACTGGTGAGATCCAAGGTAGAGAAGTAGTTAGCAGATTTTAAAGCAGCTAAGGTGTCTGGGCAATGGTTATGCATCCTTTTGTGTATTGCGATTTATCTGCCTATAATCTACACACATTCTCATGGTGCCGTCTTTCTTTCTAACGAGGACTAATGGAGCCGCCCAGGGGCTACAACTATCTCTGATTACCCAGCCGCCTTCATCTCTTGCAACATACGTTTGGCGCACTGGTAATGAGCTGGAGGTACAGACCGGTACCTCTCCTTGATGGGTGGATGACTACCCGTGGGGATGTGATGTTGTACCCCTTTTACCTGCCCGAAGTCTAGTGGGTGTTTACTGAAGACTTGTTCATACTCTTGAACCACCCTGTAAGCCCCTTGTTTCTGGAATGAAAGTGTAGAATCAGTACCCACATGTCATTTTTTACACCAATCTTCCTTTTGACCTGCAGAGCCCTTGTCCTCCGCCCGGGTCAACGGGACCAAGGGTTCTGCCGCCTGTATCACATTATTATCAACAGTAAACAGTTTGGCAATTGTGGCATATCTGGTTAGGTGAACTTCTTTCTCTCCACAGTTGAGAACACGTACTGGTACTCTCCCCTTGCGGACTTCAACCACCCCTCTGGCTGTCAGGATCGTGGACCTACTATCAGAATACACAGGTTCTACTAGCGCCTGGTAGTCTTTACCTCTGATACCTATTGATGCCTGACACCATATCAACATTTCACTACTGGGGGGTATTGCAATGGGGATTGGATCACTCACTGTGACTCTGACAATTTCTCCACCAGACAGTTCTACCTGTTGTCTTTGTACCAGAACCCGGATTTCTTTCTGTAGGACTCTCTGTTCACTGACCGTTACTGGCTACTATGGTGAAATCATCATCAGGGCCGCGGGTAATGTCTGTGTCAGCCCAATAACGTTTATATAGAATGTAAGGCATAGTTGTCACCTGAGAACCAGTGTCCAACAAAGCGTTCATGGGGATACCGTCGATTACAATGGGGAGAACAGGTCATCCTCCAACGTATTTGGCTCGCCAGTTGTTTGGGCCTGGTCGTCCTACTCCTAGGGATTGGCTCTCTGCCCCAGGGGGTTGCTCGTTTTAATGACAGTACCATGCAATGTGGCCTGCTTGGTTGCAGCGGGGGCAGATGGGTCGTCCATCCTGATGATAGCGATCGTCGTCTCTCCCTCTGGTCAGCGGGATCCTCTTCTGTCGTCACCAGGGAGCATCCTCCGGTCTGGAAGCCAGCTTGATCTTCTCCTTTAGGGCCTCCTGTAGGGACTGCACGGTCCGGGCTAATGCAGCAAAATTGTTGGTCAGCTCCTGCATCTAGAGGCGTAGTCCTGCGGGAGAATCATCATCGAGGACCTGGGCATCAGCCTCAGCAGGGACTTGAGGATATGGCCCCACCTCCTGGTGGTACGTGAGGGCTGGACACCCAGGAGGCATTGCACGGCTGGTTAGCGATTCGTGCAACACCCGGATGGCGTTGTCCTTAAATTGAGCAAAGTCTACGTTAGGGTTCTGCAAAGCCAGGATACGTAATTGAGCCTTGTGGGTATGAGATAGAAGCCCCTCAATGAACTGCTCTTTCAAGAGTTTATCGAGTTTATCTGCATCCTGTACGCTGTTAGGGTCTACTTGATTAATAGTTAGGAGTGCCTACTGCAAATTAAGAGCATAGTCTCGTATGCTGTCTTGGGCTTTTTGCTTACACCCGAAGAACTTCATTTTTATCTCTGCAGCGGTGCGGGTGTCAAAAGTAACTTTGAGCTTAGCAAAGATCTGCTGCACAGTCCCTTTATCCACAGCTGACCAGGATTTCACCTCCCTCAGGGCCGCTCCAGACAGCTGGCCAGTTAGAATATGAATCTTCTGATGCTCTGTCAGGGGATACACTTCAAACAGGCTACAGAGTCTTTCTTTAAAATCAGTGAACATATGCGATTCGCCAGAATATTGTGGGAGCCATGTTACTCCAGGTATGTACGGCATGGACAAGGGCATGATGGCCGCTGTAGCTGTGGCGGTGTCCGGCCGGCTTATGGGAACCGCGGCCTCGACTAGCGGTACGGGGACTGTGGCTGCATTCTCTGCGGGGCCCAGGGGCATCACTAGGCCTGCAGGTGCGTCCGCTGCTAGGCCTGGGGGGTGCTATGAGGTCTGTGGCTGCGACCGCCGCCAACTCCCCTCCCGGACTGGATATTGTTCTTTCCCCTCGCTACTCTGGTAGCAGTTGGATCTCCTCTCCGAACTCTGTGATGGTTCCTCTGGTGCTCCGTCCTGCACTTTGCAGCATCTTTTCTTGCGGCTCCGCTGTACGACGTCTTCACTTCCGGCATTCTTCTCAGCAGGCACCCGTTTTCCAGCTTCACGCTCTTTTTGGCTGACTCCACCCACGAAGGTATGTCTCCTCCTCCTTGCGCTCCACGTGGCTCGGCAATGGTGGATTTTGGCGGCAATTCCCAATACACACAGTCCTTTAGGCACACATGACCCAATTTTCAGGGTCAGTAGATCCTGTTCATGATGCCAAGATGAGTCGCCCCATGGGCCAGGGGTTACTCGGTACCGGGTCTTGCGGTTCACAGGGGAATGTCACGGTGGCTGTGACCCGAACTGTTGCCCAGGGCACCCATGTAAAAGGGAAAGGTCTTTAAAGGGATAGAGTTTATGTTCGTGACACCACCTGTGATATTCGGTCAGGATGACCGACGCTGCTTTAGGGGGTCTGCTGGGGTGATGTTATGGCAGCTAGATGGTATATCTTCCTACAGGTGAAGCATATCCCCACGGCTCCCGGTGTGTAGATAGTGATATGGTGAGAAGTGCAGAGAAGAACGAGGACACAAGGTTGCAGTCTCTTTACCTTTACTGAAGACTTCAGCATCCACAGTCCAGGGTACCAGATCACAGGGCAGGCAGAGAAGTCCGGGCAGTCCAGAGATAAGCAAGTTCCCCTGGGTAAGTCAGGTGGGAGCCTACCACTTTGCGCTTTCTGTCTCTAAGTCCCTGCTGCCACTAAGTGTCTCAACAAGGTCTTTAATCATTCTGCTGTCCTAGGACAGGTACCTGTATGGCAGGCAGCTCGGGCCGTGTGAACTGGGGTCTGTTCTTGGTGACTCCAGGCTCCTAGGTGCTGCTGTGCCACAGGTAATTATGGGCATTGGCAAAGTCCTTGTAGAACAATACCCTCCGGTTCTGCTCTGTGTTTTATAATCTACAAAAGCCTCAGGCTCCCAGTACCCGGATTCTTGCGCTGATACTCTTCAGAGGCCTGCTCGTGGCCTCCTGGAGCTCTCACTTTTCTTTGTGCTCCACTCCTGTCTGTCCTCGCACACAGACTTCTACTACTAACTGAACTCTTTCCGCCTTCAAACCAGGATCTTTATTCCAGGGAAGTTGCCCTAAAAGAGGGATTGGAGCTTCCCCTCCTGGCCTGGAAGTGGAAGGTGTTGTGTGTGTGTGTAAACCTACCAAAGGAAATCTCACTTGTCTCCAGACACAGCACTATCCTCCCCGTGAGGAAGACAGCACTACTGTGGTACCCGAACTCCTGAGGTGCCACATATACAGTGGATGAACCTGTACTAATAAAATGCGCTTCCATTCTTTGCATCTATCTTGGAATCAAATCAAATACCATTGTGTCTATTAAATGTATTTATTTCTGTGTTTGTTAATAATTGTAGATGTAACTGACTTTTTATCTTATTACTAACCTGGGCATTGTTTTTAGACTACTGAAAATTTCAGACCATACAGAACAATCAAAAGATAAAAGTAAAAGATCTGACAATTTGGATCTAAAATATGTGGATTTTTGTCATCACTGACTACTTGATATTAGCTTGAAAAATTACCCTTAACTGTTAGTACATCTGGAGAAGTCGTGTTCATAGAGCAATAAAGAAGCTATTTAGAGTTTTCATTCCCAGATCTATTTTTCACATGGAAATGTAAGTTGACATATAACGTGACTCAATTTCAGAAATCTCTTCTTTTTTTCTAAGTGTGACTTCATCTTGGTCAAAATAATGAGGATATTTTAAACATATTTATTCACTTGCCCTTTACATTTTAACTATAAAAGACAATCATTACATTGGCACGGATTTTTGTTTTTATTAAGGTTGTATGGATATATTTCTTTTCACAAAAATATGATGACGCTTTTGTCAGGACAAGCACGATACATAAGAGGAGTAAACCAAAGATGGTCTCAACAGCAGATGAAGCTCCTGTCCATGTGTACTTGTAGTACAATATATCTTAATTTTAATGTGTTATCCAAGACAAAAGTAAAAACAAAACCCCATTGAGCTGAATAAAAATGATCTCAACGACCACCAAATCGCATTAAGTTAATAGCGCCACCCAGCATTCGAAAATCTATGGGGTTTCAGTTAGCAGGGGTAGCTGAGATCCCGGAGAACACAATCAAGGCCGGTTTTTATGGTCCCCAATCACGTGATCACCATTCTTCAAGAAAGAATAGCGATCACGTAAAAAGAAAAGCGATATCCAGTTTGAATATTACTTCTCTCTCCTCTGATATGATCTAATATGTCAGAGGAAAGAGAAATAGTGTACCCAATTCCCCCATGATACTTTTGTACCGGTGTCACCACCATCGTTCCCCCTACTCTTGTTCCCAAAGCAAAATTGTGAGCGAATGTGCTGTGACAAATTCATTGATTCTTGATATTTGATCACAATGATAGATCCTATCACAGTGATCAAAACCCAAAATGTTTAGAAAACATGGCAGCGCTTGAGCCGGGCCTCTCTCTTCTCCCCTTGTAGTTGTTCTGGGAGAAAAAGGAGATTCATGACATCCAAATGTTGTCCTGTCAGTGAAGGAAGTATCAAAGTTCAAGATCAATTTCCATTAAACCTTCCCCAATCTCCAAATACGCCCCCTGATCATCCGACTCATGTAATCTGATTAAATTTTTTCCTTTTTTTATTTTATAATTTCTTTTTTTCTGTGCCATTAGCTAAATTGATGGTTAGGGATATGTTTTTTTTTCAAAAGCATATATATATATATATATATATATATACACTGCTCAAAAAAATATAGGGAATACTAAAATACCACATCCTAGATATGTCTGAATTAAATATTCCAGTTGCAATGTTTTATTCATTGCATAGTGGAATGTGTTCAGAACAATAAAACATAACAATTATCAATGTAAATGAATATCCCATGGAGGTTAGGATTTGGGATGATACTCAAAATCAAAGTGGAAAATCAAATTACAGGCTGATTCAACTTCAGTGGAAATGCCTCATGACAAGGAAAAGATGCTCAGTATTGTGTGTGGCCTCCACGTGCCTGTATGACCTCCCTACTGTACAACGCCTGGGCATGCTCCTGATGAGGCGGCGGATGGTCTCCTGAGGAATCTCCTCCCAGACCTGGACTAAAGCATCCGCCAACTCCTGGAGAGTCTGTGGTGCAACATGCCGTTGGTGGATGGAGCGAGACATTATGTCCCAGATGTGCTAAATCGGATTCAGGGAACGTGTGGGCCAGTCCATAGCTTCAATGCCTTCATCTTGCAGGAACTGCTGACACACTCCAGCCACATGAGGTCTGGCATTGTCCTGCATTAGGAGGAACCCAGGGCCAACCGCACCAGCATATAGTCTCACAGGGGGTTTGAGGATCTCATCTTGGTACCTAATGGCAGTCAAGCTACCTCTAGCAAGCACATGGAGGGCTGTGCGGCCCTCCAAAGAAATGCCATCCCACACCATTACTGACCCACTGCCAAACCGGTCATGCTGAAGGATGTTGCAGGCAGCAGATCGCTCTCCACGGCATCTCCAGACTCTGTCACGTTTGTCATATGTGCTCAGTGTGAACCTGCTTTCATCTGTAAAGAGCACAGGGTGCCAGTGGCGAATTTGCCAAACCTGGTATTCTGTGGCAAATGCAAAGCATCCTGCACGGTGCACAACCCCCATCTGCAGATGTCGGGCCCTCAGACCATCCTCATGGAGTCGGTTTCTAACTGTTTGTGCAAACACATGCACATTTATGGCCTGCTCGAGATCATTTTGCAGGGTGTTGTGAATTCTGTTGTCGAACTCCCTCCTGTGGTCGTGAATGGTACTTCGGCGAGTTCTGTCTATGGACTCCCTCTGGTGGCTGTGAGTGGAGCTGCTGCTTCTGAGGTTCCTTACACAGGTGACCTGGTTTATCCTTTGGTTGGCTGCTCTATTTAACTCCACTCAGATCGTTACTCCGTGCCAGCTGTCAATGTTCCTGCATTGGTTCAGTTCGCTCTTGGATCTTTCTGGTGACCTGTCTGCTCCAGCAGAAGCTAAGTCCCTGATAGTTATTATTTGTTCATTGTTTTCTTGTCCAGCTGGATATCATGATTTTGCCTTGCTAGCTGGAAGCTCTGGGATGCAGAGTGGCATCTCCGCACCGTTAGTCGGTGCGGAGGTCTTTTTGCACACTCTGCGTGGTCTTTTGTAGTTTTTTGTGCTGACCGCAAAGATACCTTTCCTATCCTCTGTCTGTTTAGTAAGTCTGGCCTCCCTTTGCTATAATCTGTTTCATTTCTGTGTTTGTGACTTCATCTTAACTCACAGTCAATATATGTGGGGGGCTTCCTTTACCTTTGGGGAATTTCTCTGAGGCAAGGTAGGCTTTATTTTCTTTCTCTAGGGCTAGCTAGCTCTTAGGCTGTGAAGAGGAGTCTAGGGAGAGTCAGGAACGCTCCACGGCTATTTCTAGTGTGTGTGATAGGATTTGGGGTTGCGGTCAGCAGAGCTCCCACATCCCAGAGCTTGTCCTGTGTCAGTTTAGCTATCAGGTCGTGCCGGTGCTCCTAACCACCAGGTCCATAACAGTACAGCTGGCCCAAAGTATTAATGCATCTCAATAAAGGGATAAGAGAAGTTCTGAGACCATTTTTTTTTCTTTGCACTGTGTTTTGTCTTAGTTTTCCCATAAACCTTTGGGTGGTTCAGGACACAGGTGTAAATATGGACATTCAAGGTCTGTCCTCTTGTGTGGATCATCTCACTGCAAGGGTACAAAACATTCAAGATTTTGTGGTTCAGAATCCGATGTTAGAGCCTAGAATTCCTATTCCTGATTTGTTTTCTGGGGATAGATCTAGGTTCTTGAATTTCAAAAATAATTGTAAACTGTTTCTAGCTTTGAAACCCCGCTCCTCTGGTGACCCCGTCCAACAAGAAAATCATTATTTCTTTGTTGCGTGGTGACCCTCAAGACTAGGCATTTTCCCTTGCGCCAGGAGATCCTGCATTGCGTGATGTTGATGCGTTTTTTCTGGCACTTGGATTGCTTTATGATGAACCTAATTCAGGGGATCAGGCAGAGAAAATCTTGCTGGCTTTGTGTCAGGGTCAGGATGAAGCAGAGGTGTACTGTCAGAAGTTTAGAAAGTGGTCTGTGCTTACTCAGTGGAATGAATGTGCCCTGGCGGCAATTTTCAGAAAGGGTCTTTCTGAAGCCCTTAAGGATGTCATGGTGGGATTTCCCACGCCTGCTGGTCTGAATGAGTCTATGTCCTTGGCCATTCAGATCGATCGGCGCTTGCGTGAGCGCAAAGCTGTGCACCATTTGGTGGTATTCTCTGAGCATAGGCCTGAGCCTATGCAGTGTGATAGGACTTTGACCAGAGCTGAACGGCAAGAACGCAGACGTCGGAATGGGCTGTGTTTTTACTGTGGTGAATCCACTCATGCTATCTCCGATTGTCCTAAGCGCACTAAGCGGTTCGCTAGGTCTGCCACCATTGGTACGGTACAGTCTAAATTTCTTTTGTCCGTTACTCTGATTTGCTCTCTGTCGTCCTATTCTGTTATGGCATTTGTGGATTCAGGCGCTGCCCTGAATTTGATGGACTTGGAGTTTGCCAGGCGCTGTGGTTTTTTCTTGGAGCCCTTGCAGTATCCTATTCCATTGAGAGGAATTGATGCTACGCCTTTGGCCAAGAATAAGCCTCAGTACTGGACTCAATTGACCATGTGCATGGCTCCTGCACATCAGGAGGATTTTCGCTTTTTGATGTTGCATAATCTGCATGATGTGGTCGTTTTGGGGTTGCCATGGCTACAGGTCCATAATCCAGTGTTGGATTGGAAATCTATGGCTGTGTCCAGCTGGGGTTGTCAGGGGGTACATGGTGATGTTCCATTGTTGTCAATTTCACCTTCCACTCCTTCTGAAGTCCCTGAGTTTTTATCAGATTACTGGGATGTATTTGAAGAGCCCAAATCCGGTGCCCTACCTCCTCATAGGGATTGCGATTGTGCTATTAATTTGATTCCTGATAGTAAGTTTCCTAAGGGCCGACTGTTTAATTTATCTGTGCCAGAGCACGCCGCTATGCGGAGTTATATAAAGGAGTCCTTGGAGAAGGGTCATATTCGCCCGTCGTCGTCACCATTGGGAGCAGGGTTCTTTTTTGTGGCCAAGAAGGATGGCTCTTTGAGACCTTGTATTGATGACCGCCTTCTTAATAAGATCACAGTCAAGTTTCAGTATCCTTTGCCGCTGCTGTCTGATTTGTTTGCTCGGATTAAGGGGGCTAGTTGGTTCACCAAGATAGATCTTCGAGGGGCGTATAATCTTGTGCGAATTAAACAGTGCGATGAATGGAAAACAGCATTTAATACGCCCGAGGGCCATTTTGAGTACCTGGTTATGCCATTCGGGCTTTCTAATGCTCCATCTGTGTTTCAGTCCTTTATGCATGACATCTTCCGAGAGTACCTGGATAGATTCATGATTGTATATTTGGATGACATTTTGGTCTTTTCGGATGATTGGGAGTCTCATGTGAGGCAGGTCAGAATGGTGTTCCAGGTCCTTCGTGCGAATTCCTTGTTTGTGAAGGGGTCTAAGTGTCTCTTTGGAGTTCAGAGGGTTTCATTTTTGGGTTTCATTCTTTCCCCTTCTACTATTGAGATGGACCCTCTTAAAGTTCAGGCCATTTATGATTGGACTCAGCCGACATCTGTGAAGAGCCTGCAGAAGTTCCTGGGCTTTGCTCATTTTTACCGTCGCTTCATCGCTAATTTTTCTAGTATTGCTAAACCGTTGACTGATTTGACCAAGAAAGGTGCTGATGTGGTCAATTGGTCCTCTGCGGCTGTAGAGGCTATTCAGGAGTTGAAGCGTCGTTTTTCTTCTGCCCCTGTGTTGTGCCAGCCAGATGTTTCGCTCCCGTTTCAGGTCGAGGTTGATGCTTCTGAGATTGGAGCAGGGGCTGTTTTGTCGCAAAGAAGTTCTGATGGTTCGGTGATGAAACCATGTGCCTTCTTTTCTAGAAAATTCTCGCCTGCTGAGCGCAATTATGATGTTGGCAATCGAGAGTTGTTGGCCATGAAGTGGGCATTCGAGGAGTGGCGACATTGGCTTGGAGGAGCTAAACATCGAGTGGTGGTCTTGATGGATCACAAGAATTTGACTTATCTCGAGTCTGCCAAACGCTTGAATCCTAGACAGGCTCGATGGTAGCTCTTTTTCTCCCGATTTGATTTTGTGGTTTCATACCTTCCGGGATCTAAGAATGTCAAGGCTGATGCCCTGTCAAGGAGTTTTGTGCCTGACTCTCCGGGTGTTCCGGAGCCGGCGGGTATTCTTAAAGAGGGGGTAATTTTGTCTGCCATCTCCCCTGATTTGCGGCGCGTGCTGCAGAAGTTTCAGGCTGATAGACCTGACCGTTGCCCAACGGAGAAACTGTTTGTCCCTGATAGATGGACTAGTAGAGTTATCTCTGAGGTTCATTGTTCGGTGTTGGCTGGTCATCCTGGAATCTTTGGTACCAGAGATTTGGTGGCTAGATCCTTTTGGTGGCCTTCTTTGTCATGGGATGTGCGTTCTTTTGTGCAGTCCTGTGGGACTTGTGCTCAGGCTAAGCCCTGCTGTTCTCGTGCCAGTGGGTTGCTTTTGCCCTTGCCGGTCCCGAAGAGGCCCTGGACACATATTTCCATGGATTTTATTTCTGATTTCCCTGTTTCTCAAAGGATGTCGGTCATTTGGGTGGTTTGTGATCACTTCTCTAAGATGGTCCATTTGGTACCCTTGTCTAAATTGCCTTCCTCCTCTGATTTGGTGCCATTGTTTTTCCAGCATGTGGTTCATTTGTATGGCATTCCGGAGAACATCGTCTCGGACAGAGGTTCCCAGTTTGTTTCGAGGTTTTGGCGGTCCTTTTGTGCTAAGATGGGCATTGATTTGTCTTTTTCTTCGGCTTTCCATCCTCAGACTAATGGCCAAACTGAACGAACTAATCAGACTTTGGAAACATATCTGAGATGCTTTGTTTCTGCTGATCAGGATGATTGGGTGTCCTTCTTGCCTTTGGCTGAGTTCGCCCTTAATAAACGGGCCAGCTCGGCTACCTTGGTTTCACCGTTTTTCTGTAATTCTGGTTTTCATCCTCGTTTCTCTTCAGGGCAGGTTGAGCCTTCGGACTGTCCTGGTGTGGATACTGTGGTGGACAGGTTGCAGCAGATTTGGACTCATGTGGTGGACAATTTGACATTGTCCCAGGAGAAGGCTCAACGTTTCGCTAACCGCCGGCGCTGTGTTGGTCCCCGACTTCGTGTTGGGGATTTGGTTTGGTTGTCATCTCGTCATGTTCCTATGAAGGTTTCCTCTCCTAAGTTTAAGCCTCGTTTCATTGGGCCATATAAGATTTCTGAAGTTCTTAATCCTGTGTCATTTCGTTTGGCCCTTCCAGCTTCTTTTGCCATCCATAATGTGTTCCATAGGTCGTTGTTGCGGAGATACGTGGCGCCTATGGTTCCCTCCATTGATCCTCCTGCCCCGGTGTTGGTCGAGGGGGAGTTGGAGTATGTGGTGGAGAAGATTTTGGATTCTCGTGTTTCGAGACGGAAACTCCAGTACCTGGTCAAGTGGAAGGGTTATGGTCAGGAAGATAATTCCTGGGTTTTGGCCTCTGATGTTCATGCTGCCGATCTAGTTCGTGCCTTTCATTTGGCTCATCCTGATCGGCCTGGGGGCTCTGGTGAGGGTTCGGTGACCCCTCCTCAAGGGGGGGGGGTACTGTTGTGAATTCTGTTGTCGAACTCCCTCCTGTGGTCGTGAATGGCACTTCGGCGAGTTCTGTCTATGGACTCCCTCTGGTGGCTGTGAGTGGAACTGCTGCTTCTGAGGTTCCTTACACAGGTGACGTGGTTTATCCTTTGGTTGGCTGCTCTATTTAACTCCACTCAGATCGTTACTCCATGCCAGCTGTCAATGTTCCTGCATTGGTTCAGTTCGCTCTTGGATCTTTCTGGTGACCTGTCTGCTCCAGCAGAAGCTAAGTCCCTGATTGTTATTATTTGTTCATTGTTTTCTTGTCCAGCTGGATATCATGATTTTGCCTTGCTAGCTGGAAGCTCTGGGATGCAGAGTGGCATCTCCGCACCGTTAGTCGGTGCGGAGGTCTTTTTGCACACTCTGCGTGGTCTTTTGTAGTTTTTTGTGCTGACCGCAAAGATACCTTTCTTATCCTCTGTCTGTTTAGTAAGTCTGGCCTCCCTTTGCTATAATCTGTTTCATATCTGTGTTTGTGACTTCATCTTAACTCACAGTCAATATATGTGGGGGGCTTCCTTTACCTTTGGGGAATTTCTCTGAGGCAAGGTAGGCTTTGTTTTCCTTCTCTACGGCTAGCTAGCTGTTAGGCTGTGAAGAGGCATCTAGGGAGAGTCAGGAACGCTCCACGGCTATTTCTAGTGTGTGTGATAGGATTAGGGGTTGCGGTCAGCAGAGCTCCCACATCCCAGAGCTTGTCCTGTGTCAGTTTAGCTATCAGGTTGTGCCGGTGCTCCTAACCACCAGGTCCATAACAGCAGGGCTCTGGTAGTGCTCCTCCTGTTCCTCCTTGCACAAAGGCTGAGGTAGCAGTCATGCTGCTGGGTTGTTGCCCTCCTATGGCCCCCTCCACGTCTTCTGGTGTACTGGCCTGTATCCTGCTAGCGATTCCAGCCTCTGGACACTACGCTGACAGACAAAGCAAACCTTCTTGCCACAGCTCGCATTGATGTGCCATCCTGGATGAGCTGCACTACCTGAGCCACTTGTGTGGGTTGTAGAGTTTGAGGATTCTGCGAAGGATCTTATTATATAAAATAATAATTGAAAAAGATTACCGTATATACTTGAGTATAAGCCGACCCGAGTATAAGCCGACCCCCCTAATTTTGCCACAAAAAACTGTGAAAACTTAATGACTCGAGTATAAGCCTAGGGTAGAAATTGCAGCAGCTACCGGTAAATGTCAAAAGTAAAAATAGATACCAATAAAAGTAAAATTAATTGAGACATCAGTAGGTTAAGTGTTTTTGAATATCCATATTGAATCAGGAGCCCCATATAATGCTCCATAAAGTTTATGATGGTCCCATAAGATGCTCCATATTAAAATATGCCCCATATAATCATGCATAAAGGTTAATAAAGGCCCCATAATATGCTCCATAGACACATTTGCCCCATATAGTGCTGCACAAACCTTGATTATGGCGCTATAAGATGCTCCATACAGACACTTGCCCCATATACCGTAATGCTCCACAAATATTATTTATGGCCCCATACAGACACTTGCCTCATATAGTGCTGCACAAATGTTATGGCCCCATATAGTGCTGCACAAACATTATGGCCCTATAGATGCTCCATACAAACACTTGCCCCATATAGTGCTGCACAAACGTTATGGCCCCATATAGTGCTGCACAAACGTTATGGCCCCATATAGTGCTGCACAAATGTTATGGCCCCATATAGTGCTGCACAAACGTTATGGCCCCATATAGTGCTGCACAAATGT
This sequence comes from Ranitomeya imitator, assembly GCF_032444005.1. Classification (NCBI taxonomy): domain Eukaryota; kingdom Metazoa; phylum Chordata; class Amphibia; order Anura; family Dendrobatidae; genus Ranitomeya; species Ranitomeya imitator. The sequence goes on from NC_091282.1 coordinate 664,394,833, forward strand.
TATGGCCCCATAGATAATCCAAACAAAACACTTGCCCCATATAGTGCTGCAGAAACATTATGGCCCCATAGATGCTCCATACAGACACTTGCCCCATTTGCTGTTGCTGCGATGAAAAAAAAAAATCACATACTCACCTCTCCGTCGCTCAGGCCCCCGGCACTTTCAATAGTCACCTGCTCCACATTCCGGCGCCACTCCATGTTCAGCACTGACCTTCAGCAGAGGGCGCGCACTAACCATGTCACCGCGCCCTCTGACCTGAGCGTCACAGCTGAAGACGGAGCGGCGCCGGAACGAGGAAAGGTGACTATCGCGCAGCGCTCCCCTCCCCGATATACTCACCTGGTCCTGGCGCTGTGCAGTCCCTGCTTCCCCGACGCCGCAGCTTCATCCTGTACTGAGCGGTCACCATTACCGCTCATTACAGTAATGAATATGCGGCTCCACCTCTATGGGTGGTGGAGCCGCATATTCATTACTGTAATGAGCAGTACCATGTGACCGCTCAGTACAGGACGAAGCTGCTGCTGCCGACGCCGTGGAAGCCAGGGACCTGCAGGGACCGCGCCTGGAGTAGGTGAGTATTATTAGACAGCCCCCGCTAATTTTTTCAAAATATTTGTATCCCCAGAAGTCCTACAATTTATTGCCCAACAATATACGAGTATTTCTCAAAGGAACTCATCCTTTCATTTCCATTCATGGATCCCCACAAGTGTTCCTGAGATAAATAAAAAAAATTGGGGGGCATTACCCTCAGCTTGAGAAAAAAAAAACACTCTCTGTTCCTATTGGACAACAAAACCTATTCACAGCACCCCTATATTTGCAACTGTCATGACCAGATCCCGCTATCGCCATTGGTGCCCAGACGTTTGGAGAAGGGGGCATCATTCTCACTGGCAAGTGAAGTGGAATGACAGGAGCAACGTCTACATGCTGAATACACTGCATGAGGACACTACTGTGACGGTCAAAGACAGGAGGACCACCAGTGACAGACATAAAACAGTTTGTGTGTCAGACCAGTAGTGTTGAGCGATACCTTCCGATATCGGAAAGTATCGGTATCGGTTTGGATCGGCCGATATTCAAAAAATATCGGATATCGCCGATACCGATACCCGATCCCAATGCAAGTCAATGGGACCAAAATATCGGAATTAAAATAAACCCTTTCTTTCCTTGTAGGTTCATTCTACATGAAGGAAAACAACTAAGAATAATGCCGGATGTATTTGGGGAGGTGGCGGAGACATTAAAGTCATAGAGGTTTATCCCAATCAAATAGAATAGCATGTTTTTTGTTTTTTTTTAAGACGTTCGGAGTGACAAAGATATTGACTATGTAAATTTTTTTTTTATTTTGTCAGATATTGATGTTTCACTATTCCACGCCCTTCCCCTTCTTTTTTTTCTTTTTTTTTTTCTTTTCCCACACTTTCATCTTCATCATCATCAGCATCTTTGACATCAACTTCTTCACCTTATTCATCTTCTTCTTCATCTTCTACCTATTTTTTTTTTTTTATTACATTCTTCATATTCATTTTATTCAACTATTATTATTCTTCTTATTCTACATATTCTTTTTATTCCACTGTTATTATTCTTCCTATTCTACTTCTTCATCATATTCTCATTTGTGACAGGCATTCCCGTAGTTGTTATCTATAAAAGTTTGAAGATTACACCTTCCGTTCTGCCAGTCACAAAAGTTACATTTGTCCGCGTTCAGTTTGGCCTGCAGCATCAGGCTTTATCCAGGGGCACCACGAGGAGGAACGGACTCACCCCCATACACTGCTTAGTCTTCTTCTGCATATAATTTAGATAATATCTTTTGCTCTGATATTAAGTCTTATGCTTAATGTTCTTCTGCTCTTTGTTCTGCAGCCTCTTGTTCTTCTGCTTCTCGGTCTTCCATGTTGTCGTCTCCAGGGTCGTCGTCTCCAGTGTCGTCATCTCCGCCGTCGTCGTCTCCGCCGTCGTCGTCGTCGTCATCGGGGTGGTCTTCCGTGTCGTCGTCATCGTGGTGGTCTTCCGGGTCGTCGACGTTAGGGTCTTCAACTTGGAAATGTAGCAGAAGGTACAAGAAGGCTGAGAAAATGCCAAGAACCAGCTGATGGAACTGGAACTCGGATGGCTACCCGAAGGTTCAAGAGCCTATGGAACTACCGAGGACCAGCTGACGTTACTGGAACCCGGTTACTAAGCAGGAGGTACCCGTGCTAAAAAGCACTACCAAGGACCGCCTGACGTTGACGGAACTCGGATACCCAGAAGGAGGCACCTAAGCCAAAGGCTCTGCCCGGAACCAGCTGACGTTACTGGAACCAGGATGGGGAGCAGAAGGTACAAGAGCAAAAGACACTGCCGAGAACCAGCTGACGGTACTGGAACCCGGATGGGTAGCCGAAGGTCCAAGAGCCAATGGAACTACCGAGGACCAGCTGACGTTACTGGAACCCGGTTACTAAGCAGGAGGTACCCGTGCCTGAAAGCACTACCAAGGACCACCTGACGTTGGTGGAACTTGGATACCCAGAAGGAGGCACCTAAGCCAAAGGCTCTGCCCGGAACCAGCTGACGGTACTGGAACCAGGATGGGGAGCAGAAGGTACAAGAGCAAAAGACACTGCCGAGAACCAGCTGACGGTGCTGGAACCAGGTGGTGGACCCGAAGGCCCACAGGAGAGGAGAGAACAGCTAGGCCGCGAGGCAGCCGCAGTTACCGAACCCCAACAGTCCTACAGGGGGAGCTGGGCCTACTGGCACTACATAACCAGCCTTGACTACCAGTTCACGCAGCCCACATAGGAAGCTCCTAAACTGGAGGCACCCTGGAGTTGGCTAACTCGACCGCACCACGACGGGGCAAGCATAGGCGTCTCAGTGAAGTTGACACAACCCGGAAACAGCTGACGGTGCTGAAACCAGGCTTGGCACGAGGGAGTACCTGTGACAAGAACACTGCCGAGAACCAGCTGGCGGTGCTGGAACCCGGATGCGTTGCCCCAGTGTGCAAGAGCCAATGGCACGACCGAGGACCAGCTGACGGTGCTGGAACCCGGTTACTAAGCTGTAGGTGCCCGCGCTTAAAAGCACTACCAAGGACCGCCTGGCGTTGGCGGAACTCGGATACCCAGGAGGAGGCACCTAAGCCAAAGGCTCGGCCCGGAACCAGCTGACGGTGCTGGAACCAGGTGGTGGACCCCAAGGCCCACAGGAGAGGAGAGAACAGCTAGGCCGCGAGGCAGCCGCAGTTACCGAACCCCAACAGTCCTACAGGGGGAGCTGGGCCTACTGGCACTACAGAACCAGCCTTGACTACCAGTTCACGCAGCCCACATAGGAAGCTCCTAAACTGGAGGCACCCTGGAGTTGGCTAACCCGACCGCACCACGACGAGGCAAGCATAGGTGTCTCAGTGAGCTTGACACAACCCGGAAACAGCTGACGGTGCTGAAACCAGGCTTGGCACGAGGGAGTACCTGTGACAAAAACACTGCCGAGAACCAGCTGGCGGTGCTGGAACCCGGATGCGTTGCCCCAGTGTGCAAGAGCCAATGGCACGACCGAGGACCAGCTGACGGTGCTGGAACCCGGTTACTAAGCTGTAGGTGCCCGCGCTTAAAAGCACTACCAAGGACCGCCTGGCGTTGGCGGAACTCGGATACCCAGGAGGAGGCACCTAAGCCAAAGGCTCGGCCCGGAACCAGCTGACGGTGCTGGAACCAGGTGGTGGACCCCAAGGCCCACAGGAGAGGAGAGAACAGCTAGGCCGCGAGGCAGCCGCAGTTACCGAACCCCAACAGTCCTACAGGGGGAGCTGGGCCTACTGGCACTACAGAACCAGCCTTGACTACCAGTTCACGCAGCCCACATAGGAAGCTCCTAAACTGGAGGCACCCTGGAGTTGGCTAACCCGACCGCACCACGACGAGGCAAGCATAGGTGTCTCAGTGAGCTTGACACAACCCGGAAACAGCTGACGGTGCTGAAACCAGGCTTGGCACGAGGGAGTACCTGTGACAAAAACACTGCCGAGAACCAGCTGGCGGTGCTGGAACCCGGATGCGTTGCCCCAGTGTGCAAGAGCCAATGGCACGACCGAGGACCAGCTGACGGTGCTGGAACCCGGTTACTAAGCTGTAGGTGCCCGCGCTTAAAAGCACTACCAAGGACCGCCTGGCGTTGGCGGAACTCGGATACCCAGGAGGAGGCACCTAAGCCAAAGGCTCGGCCCGGAACCAGCTGACGGTGCTGGAACCAGGTGGTGGACCCCAAGGCCCACAGGAGAGGAGAGAACAGCTAGGCCGCGAGGCAGCCGCAGTTACCGAACCCCAACAGTCCTACAGGGGGAGCTGGGCCTACTGGCACTACAGAACCAGCCTTGACTACCAGTTCACGCAGCCCACATAGGAAGCTCCTAAACTGGAGGCACCCTGGAGTTGGCTAACCCGACCGCACCACGACGAGGCAAGCATAGGTGTCTCAGTGAGCTTGACACAACCCGGAAACAGCTGACGGTGCTGAAACCAGGCTTGGCACGAGGGAGTACCTGTGACAAAAACACTGCCGAGAACCAGCTGGCGGTGCTGGAACCCGGATGCGTTGCCCCAGTGTGCAAGAGCCAATGGCACGACCGAGGACCAGCTGACGGTGCTGGAACCCGGTTACTAAGCTGTAGGTGCCCGCGCTTAAAAGCACTACCAAGGACCGCCTGGCGTTGGCGGAACTCGGATACCCAGGAGGAGGCACCTAAGCCAAAGGCTCGGCCCGGAACCAGCTGACGGTGCTGGAACCAGGTGGTGGACCCCAAGGCCCACAGGAGAGGAGAGAACAGCTAGGCCGCGAGGCAGCCGCAGTTACCGAACCCCAACAGTCCTACAGGGGGAGCTGGGCCTACTGGCACTACAGAACCAGCCTTGACTACCAGTTCACGCAGCCCACATAGGAAGCTCCTAAACTGGAGGCACCCTGGAGTTGGCTAACCCGACCGCACCACGACGAGGCAAGCATAGGTGTCTCAGTGAGCTTGACACAACCCGGAAACAGCTGACGGTGCTGAAACCAGGCTTGGCACGAGGGAGTACCTGTGACAAAAACACTGCCGAGAACCAGCTGGCGGTGCTGGAACCCGGATGCGTTGCCCCAGTGTGCAAGAGCCAATGGCACGACCGAGGACCAGCTGACGGTGCTGGAACCCGGTTACTAAGCTGTAGGTGCCCGCGCTTAAAAGCACTACCAAGGACCGCCTGGCGTTGGCGGAACTCGGATACCCAGGAGGAGGCACCTAAGCCAAAGGCTCGGCCCGGAACCAGCTGACGGTGCTGGAACCAGGTGGTGGACCCGAAGGTCCACAGGAGAGGAGAGAACAGCTAGGCCGCGAGGCAGCCGCAGTTACCGAACCCCAACAGTCCTACAGGGGGAGCTGGGCCTACTGGCACTACAGAACCAGCCTTGACTACCAGTTCACGCAGCCCACATAGGAAGCTCCTAAACTGGAGGCACCCTGGAGTTGGCTAACCCGACCGCACCACGACGAGGCAAGCATAGGTGTCTCAGTGAGCTTGACACAACCCGGAAACAGCTGACGGTGCTGAAACCAGGCTTGGCACGAGGGAGTACCTGTGACAAAAACACTGCCGAGAACCAGCTGGCGGTGCTGGAACCCGGATGCGTTGCCCCAGTGTGCAAGAGCCAATGGCACGACCGAGGACCAGCTGACGGTGCTGGAACCCGGTTACTAAGCTGTAGGTGCCCGCGCTTAAAAGCACTACCAAGGACCGCCTGGCGTTGGCGGAACTCGGATACCCAGGAGGAGGCACCTAAGCCAAAGGCTCGGCCCGGAACCAGCTGACGGTGCTGGAACCAGGTGGTGGACCCGAAGGTCCACAGGAGAGGAGAGAACAGCTAGGCCGCGAGGCAGCCGCAGTTACCGAACCCCAACAGTCCTACAGGGGGAGCTGGGCCTACTGGCACTACAGAACCAGCCTTGACTACCAGTTCACGCAGCCCACATAGGAAGCTCCTAAACTGGAGGCACCCTGGAGTTGGCTAACCCGACCGCACCACGACGAGGCAAGCATAGGTGTCTCAGTGAGCTTGACACAACCCGGAAACAGCTGACGGTGCTGAAACCAGGCTTGGCACGAGGGAGTACCTGTGACAAAAACACTGCCGAGAACCAGCTGGCGGTGCTGGAACCCGGATGCGTTGCCCCAGTGTGCAAGAGCCAATGGCACGACCGAGGACCAGCTGACGGTGCTGGAACCCGGTTACTAAGCTGTAGGTGCCCGCGCTTAAAAGCACTACCAAGGACCGCCTGGCGTTGGCGGAACTCGGATACCCAGGAGGAGGCACCTAAGCCAAAGGCTCGGCCCGGAACCAGCTGACGGTGCTGGAACCAGGTGGTGGACCCGAAGGTCCACAGGAGAGGAGAGAACAGCTAGGCCGCGAGGCAGCCGCAGTTACCGAACCCCAACAGTCCTACAGGGGGAGCTGGGCCTACTGGCACTACAGAACCAGCCTTGACTACCAGTTCACGCAGCCCACATAGGAAGCTCCTAAACTGGAGGCACCCTGGAGTTGGCTAACCCGACCGCACCACGACGAGGCAAGCATAGGTGTCTCAGTGAGCTTGACACAACCCGGAAACAGCTGACGGTGCTGAAACCAGGCTTGGCACGAGGGAGTACCTGTGACAAAAACACTGCCGAGAACCAGCTGGCGGTGCTGGAACCCGGATGCGTTGCCCCAGTGTGCAAGAGCCAATGGCACGACCGAGGACCAGCTGACGGTGCTGGAACCCGGTTACTAAGCTGTAGGTGCCCGCGCTTAAAAGCACTACCAAGGACCGCCTGGCGTTGGCGGAACTCGGATACCCAGGAGGAGGCACCTAAGCCAAAGGCTCGGCCCGGAACCAGCTGACGGTGCTGGAACCAGGTGGTGGACCCGAAGGTCCACAGGAGAGGAGAGAACAGCTAGGCCGCGAGGCAGCCGCAGTTACCGAACCCCAACAGTCCTACAGGGGGAGCTGGGCCTACTGGCACTACAGAACCAGCCTTGACTACCAGTTCACGCAGCCCACATAGGAAGCTCCTAAACTGGAGGCACCCTGGAGTTGGCTAACCCGACCGCACCACGACGAGGCAAGCATAGGTGTCTCAGTGAGCTTGACACAACCCGGAAACAGCTGACGGTGCTGAAACCAGGCTTGGCACGAGGGAGTACCTGTGACAAAAACACTGCCGAGAACCAGCTGGCGGTGCTGGAACCCGGATGCGTTGCCCCAGTGTGCAAGAGCCAATGGCACGACCGAGGACCAGCTGACGGTGCTGGAACCCGGTTACTAAGCTGTAGGTGCCCGCGCTTAAAAGCACTACCAAGGACCGCCTGGCGTTGGCGGAACTCGGATACCCAGGAGGAGGCACCTAAGCCAAAGGCTCGGCCCGGAACCAGCTGACGGTGCTGGAACCAGGTGGTGGACCCCAAGGCCCACAGGAGAGGAGAGAACAGCTAGGCCGCGAGGCAGCCGCAGTTACCGAACCCCAACAGTCCTACAGGGGGAGCTGGGCCTACTGGCACTACAGAACCAGCCTTGACTACCAGTTCACGCAGCCCACATAGGAAGCTCCTAAACTGGAGGCACCCTGGAGTTGGCTAACTCGACCGCACCACGACGGGGCAAGCATAGGCGTCTCAGTGAAGTTGACACAACCCGGAAACAGCTGACGGTGCTGAAACCAGGCTTGGCACGAGGGAGTACCTGTGACAAGAACACTGCCGAGAACCAGCTGGCGGTGCTGGAACACGGATGCGTTGCCTTGCCTATTAAAGATTGTCTTCCTAGAGCCCCAACTAGCGGTGTTGGAGCAAAGGGTAAGCAGGGGGAGATGAGTGTAGGCCGAAGCCTGCACTGGAGGCAGCTTTGTGTCTGCGTTGCGTTTGCAGGACACTTTGCCGGCTACACACTGGGGGAACAGCTGGCGTTGCTGAACCCCACTAACACAATGGCGTGTGTTTTTCTCTGTGCAGCTAGCACTTGCGGGCAAAAACTAGCGATGTTAGAGCCCGTGTTGAAGCAGGAGGAGGAGGAGAGGAGCAGAGTGTAGGCCGAAGCTTAGTTGAACCAATTTCAAAGGAAACCTTTAACCCCCCCCTCAGGTGTTACAAAGTACAAGAGACACACCTTGTGCAGTATTAATGCTGCACAAGTGAAAGGTTGCTCTATTAATTTGTCTACTTGCACACGCTGAATGAAAGACATACACAATTTACCCCATTCTACAGTCAAACTGTAGTGGATGCGTGACTTGGTTTTTTGATGAGACGCAGCACAGGTGTCCAAAATAACGCCTTGGTGCTTGGAGCAGCTTCCTGAGCGTTGTTATTTGCTGTACAGGAGTCTGCGCTCTTGTGTTATCCCTTGGCAATGCCCTGTTAGCGCTGCCCATCTTATGACATCATTTCATGTTGGCCGGTGCGGTTAACGATGGCCATAAATCCCAGACCCACAGTGTCTTTTCATAAAGCCACACTGCGGTGCTGGGATTCGTGGCCTTGAGCAGTAAATATTTTGGCCGCTCACACACGTCCTTACACCTGCTTCAGACTGGGCGGCCTCTGCTGATCCCTTCTCGCATGCCGCGGCCATGAGGCTGCACAGTCTGAAGAAGGCTGAAGGAGATGAGTTAAGACAGGCGAAGATATGCACTGCTCGTGCCCATCAATCACACCCTCGCAGTCAAAATAATTAAGACAACGAGGAGCATTTTATTCAGGCAGGGCGGACGAACAGGCGCAAGTAGCCAACCAATGATGTCAGAAGACGGGAAGCGCTACCAAGGGGGGTGCTGCGTATCATTAGAAAGGAAAGTCACACCTCAGGGACAGTGGAATGGTCTCAAAGAGACACATTTTGTACGTGTTGAGTTCCACGTGGGCAAGGAGAAAACATCAGCCACCTTGTACAAATGCAGCAGTACTGCTGTACAAGGTGGCTGTTATACATAGAAACACCTGGGGGTGGGGGCCAGGCTCCCTTCAATTTCAGTTCATGTGCCTGCGTGGCGTTTGCAGGTCACGTTGCAAGCTGCACAGCAGGGGAACAGCTGGCGGTGCTGAACCCCACTAACACATTGGCTGGTGTTTTTCTCTGTGCAGCTAGCATTTCCGGGCAAAAACTAGCGGTGTTTGAGCCCAGGGTCAGCAGGAGGAGGAGGAGAGGAGCAAAGTGTAGGCCGAAGCCTGCACTGGTGGCAGCTTTTGGTCGGTTGTGCCAGCGTGGCTTGTGCTGGACACGATGCCGGCTACACAGCGGGGGAACAGCTGGCGTTGCTGAACCCCACTAACACATTGGCTGGTGTTTTTCTCTGTGCAGCTAGCATTTCCGGGCAAAAACTAGCGGTGTTTGAGCCCAGGGTCAGCAGGAGGAGGAGGAGAGGAGCAAAGTGTAGGCCGAAGCCTGCACTGGTGGCAGCTTTTGGTCGGTTGTGCCAGCGTGGCTTGTGCTGGACACGATGCCGGCTACACAGCGGGGGAACAGCTGGCGTTGCTGAACCCCACTAACACATTGGCTGGTGTTTTTCTCTGTGCAGCTAGCATTTCCGGGCAAAAACTAGCGGTGTTTGAGCCCAGGGTCAGCAGGAGGAGGAGGAGAGGAGCAAAGTGTAGGCCGAAGCCTGCACTGGTGGCAGCTTTTGGTCGGTTGTGCCAGCGTGGCTTGTGCTGGACACGATGCCGGCTACACAGCGGGGGAACAGCTGGCGTTGCTGAACCCCACTAACACATTGGCTGGTGTTTTTCTCTGTGCAGCTAGCATTTCCGGGCAAAAACTAGCGTTGTTAGAGCCCAGGGTCAGCAGGAGGAGGAGAGGAGCAGAGTGTAGGCCGAAGCCTAGTTGAACCAATTTCAAAGGTTACCTTTAACCCCCCCTCAGGTGTTACAAAGAACAAGAGCCACTCCTTCTGCAGCATTAATGCTGCACAAGTAAAAGGTTGCTCTATTAATTTGTCTACTTGCACAAGCTGAATGCAACACGTAGACTATTTAGCCCATTATACTGTTTAACAGTAGTGGAGGCGTGACTTGTCTTTTTAAAGAAAAGCAGCACAGGTGTCGAAAACAACACCTTTTTACATGGGCGCAGCTTCCTGAGCGTTGTTAGTTGCTGTACAGGAGTCTGCGCTCTTGTGATCCTTTGGCCATGCGCTGTGAGCGCTTCCTGTCTTATGACCTCATTTCATGTTGGCCGTTGCGGTTAGCGATGGACATGAATCCCAGACCCACAGTGTGTTTTTAAAAAATCACACTGCGGTGCTGGGATTCGTGCCCTGGTGCAGTAAATATGTTTGCCGCTCACACATGTCCTTACACCTGCTTCAGACTGGACGGCCTCATCTGATCCCTTATCGCCTGCCGAGGCCATGAGGACACCCAGTCTGAAGAAGGCGGAAGGAGATGAGTGAACACAGGCAAACATATGCACTGCACATGCCCATCAATCACACCCTCGCTGTCCAAAAAAATAAGACACCGAGGGGCGTTGTTTCGAGCAGGGGAGATGCACAGGCGCAGCCAGCTAACCAATGATGTCAAAAGACGGGCAGCGCTAACAAGGGTGGTGCTGCGTGTCATTACAAAGGAAAGTCACACCTCAGGGACATTGTAATGGTCTCTAATGAGAAACATTTTCTACGTGTTGAGTTCCACGTGGGCAAGGAGAAAAAGTCAGCCACCTTGTACAAATGCAGCAGTACTGCTGTACAAGGTGGCTGTTATACATAGAAACACCTGTGGGTGGGGGGCAGGCTCCCTTCAATTTCAGTTCATGTGCCTGCGTGGCGTTTGCAGGTCACGTTGCAAGCTACACAGCAGGGGAACAGCTGGCGTTGCTGAACCCCACTGACACATTGACTGGTGTTTTTCTCTGTGCAGATTGCATGTCCGGGCAAAAACTAGCGGTGTTAGAGCCCAGGGTCAGCAGGAGGAGGAGGAGAGGAGCAAAGTGTAGGCCGAAGCCTGCACTGGTGGCAGCTTTTGGTCGGTTGTGCCAGCGTGGCTTGTGCTGGACACGATGCCGGCTACACAGCGGGGGAACAGCTGGCGGTGCTGAACCCCACTAACACATTGGCTGGTGTTTTTCTCTGTGCAGCTAGCATTTCCGGGCAAAAACTAGCGGTGTTTGAGCCCAGGGTCAGCAGGAGGAGTAGAGGAGCAGAGTGTAGGCCGAAGCCTAGTTGAACCAATTTCAAAGGTTACCTTTAACCCCCCCCCTCAGGTGTTGCAAGGTACAAGAGCCACACCTTGAACAGCATTAATGATGCACAAGTCAAAGGTTGCTCTATTTAATTTTGCTCCTTGCACACGCTGAATTAAACACGTACACTATTTAGCCCATTATACTGTCAAACAGTAGTGGAGGCGTGACTACTAGTCTTTTTAAGGTGACGCAGCACAGGTGTACAAATTTACACCTAGGTGCTGTGCGCAGATTCCTTACCGTTGTTATTTGCAGTACAGGAAACTGCGCTCTTGTGTTATCCCTTGGCAATACCCTGTTAGTGCAGGCCGTCTCATGACCTCATTTCATGTTGGCCGCTGCGGTTAACGATGGCCATAAATCCCAGACCCACAGTGGCTTTTCATAAAGTCACACTGCGGTGCTGGGATTCGTGGCCTTGTGCAGTAAATATGTTCGCCGCTCACACATGTCCTTACACCTGCTTCAGACTGGGCGGCCTCAGCTGATCCCTTATCGCATGCCGCGGCCATGAGGCCGCACAGTCAGAAGAAGGCGGAAGGAGGGGAGTGAAGACAGGGGAACATATGCACTGCTCGTGCCCATCAATCACACCCTCGCAGTCAAAATATATGAGACAACGGGGGGCGTTGTGTCGGGCAGGGGGACGCACAGGCACAGCCAGCCAACCAATGATGTCAGGAGACGGGCAGCGCTAACAATGGGGGTGCTGCGTGTCATTAAAAAGGAAAGTCACACCTCAGGGACATTGTAATGGTCTGTAATGAGACACATTTTGTACTTGTTGAGTTCCACGTGTGCAAGGAGAAAAAGTCAGCCACCTTGTACAAATGCAGCAGTACTGCTGTACAAGGTGGCTGTTATACATAGAAACACCTGGGGGGGTGGGGGGCAGGCTCCCTTCAATTTCAGTTCATGTGCCTGCGTGGCGTTTGCAGGACACGTTGCCAGCTACACAGCAGGGGAACAGCTGGCGGTGCTGAACCCCACTAACACATTGGCTGGTGTTTATCTCTGTGCAGCTAGCATGTCCGGGCAGAAACTGGCGTTGTTTGAGCCCAGGGTCAGCAGGAGGAGGAGAGGAGCAAAGTGTAGGCCGAAGCCTGCACTGGTGGCAGCTTTTGGTCAGTTGTGCCAGCGTGGCTTGTGCTGGACACGTTGCCGACTACACAGCAGGGGAACAGCTGGCGTTGCTGAACCCCACTAACACATTGGCTGGTGTTTTTCTCTGTGCAGCTAGCCGTTCCGGGCAAAAACTAGCGGTGTTTGAGCCCAGGGTCAGCAGGAGGAGTAGAGGAGCAGAGTGTAGGCCGAAGCCTAGTTGAACCAATTTCAAAGGTTACCTTTAACCCCCCCCCTCAGGTGTTGCAAGGTACAAGAGCCACACCTTGAACAGCATTAATGATGCACAAGTCAAAGGTTGCTCTATTTAATTTTGCTCCTTGCACACGCTGAATTAAACACGTACACTATTTAGCCCATTATACTGTCAAACAGTAGTGGAGGCGTGACTACTAGTCTTTTTAAGGAGACGCAGCACAGGTGTACAAATTTACACCTAGGTGCTGTGCGCAGATTCCTTACCGTTGTTATTTGCAGTACAGGAAACTGCGCTCTTGTGTTATCCCTTGGCAATACCCTGTTAGTGCAGGCCGTCTCATGACCTCATTTCATGTTGGCCGGTGCGGTTAACGATGGCCATAAATCCCAGACCCACAGTGGCTTTTCCTAAAGTCACACTGCGGTGCTGGGATTCGTGGCCTTGTGCAGTAAATATGTTCGCCGCTCACACATGTCCTTACACCTGCTTCAGACTGGGCGGCCTCAGCTGATCCCTTATCGCATGCCGCGGCCATGAGGCCGCACAGTCAGAAGAAGGCGGAAGGAGGGGAGTGAAAACAGGGGAACATATGCACTGCTCGTGCCCATCAATCACACCCTCGCAGTCAAAATATATGAGACAACGGGGGGCGTTGTGTCGGGCAGGGGGGACGCACAGGCACAGCCAGCCAACCAATGATGTCAGGAGACGGGCAGCGCTAACAATGGGGGTGCTGCGTGTCATTAAAAAGGAAAGTCACACCTCAGGGACATTGTAATGGTCTGTAATGAGACACATTTTGTACGTGTTGAGTTCCACGTGGGCAAGGAGAAAAAGTCAGCCACCTTGTACAAATGCAGCAGTACTGCTGTACAAGGTGGCTGATATACATAGAAACACCTGTGGGTGGGGGGCAGGCTCCCTTCAATTTCAGTTCATGTGCCTGCGTGGCGTTTGCAGGTCACGTTGCAAGCTACACAGCAGGGGAACAGCTGGCGTTGCTGAACCCCACTGACACATTGACTGGTGTTTTTCTCTGTGCAGATTGCATGTCCGGGCAAAAACTAGCGGTGTTAGAGCCCAGGGTCAGCAGGAGGAGGAGGAGAGGAGCAAAGTGTAGGCCGAAGCCTGCACTGGTGGCAGCTTTTGGTCGGTTGTGCCAGCGTGGCTTGTGCTGGACACGATGCCGGCTACACAGCGGGGGAACAGCAGGCGGTGCTGAACCCCACTAACACATTGGCTGGTGTTTTTCTCTGTGCAGCTAGCATGTCCGGGCAGAAACTGGCGTTGTTAGAGCCCAGGGTCAGCAGGAGGAGGAGAGGAGCAAAGTGTAGGCCGAAGCCTGCACTGGTGGCAGCTTTTGTTCTGTTGTGCCAGCGTGGCTTGTGCTGGACACGTTGCCGACTACACAGCAGGGGAACAGCTGGCGGTGCTGAACCCCACTAACACATTGGCTGGTGTTTTTCTCTGTGCAGCTAGCATTTCCTGGCAAAAACTAGCGGTGTTTGAGCCCAGGGTCAGCAGGAGGAGTAGAGGAGCAGAGTGTAGGCCGAAGCCTAGTTGAACCAATTTCAAAGGTTACCTTTAACCCCCCCCTCAGGTGTTGCAAGGTACAAGAGCCACACCTTGTGCAGCATTAATGCTGCACAAGTGAAAGGTTGCTCTATTTGTTTTGCTCCTTGCACACGCTGACTAAAACACGTACACTATTTAGCCCATTATACTGTCAAACAGTTGTGGAGGCGTGACTTGTCTTTTTAACGAGACGCAGCACAGGTGTCAAAATTTGCACCTAGGTACTGGGCGCAGATTCCTGAGCGTTGTTATTTGCTGTACAGGAGTCTGCGCTATTGTGATCCCTTGGCCATGCGCTGTGAGCGCTTCCTGTCTTCTGACCTCATTTCATGTCGGCCGTTGCGGTTAGCGATGGACATGAATCCCAGACCCACAGTGTGTTTTCAAAAAATCACACTGCGTGGCTGGGATTCGTGGCCTTGTGCAGTAAATAGGTTTGCCGCTTACACATGTCCTTACACCTGCTCCAGACTGGGCGGCCTCAGCTGATCCCTTATCGCCTACCACGGCCAGGAGGCCGCACAGTCTGAAGAAGGCGGAAGGAGATGAGTGAACACAGGCAAACATATGCACTGCACATGCCCATCAATCACACCCTCGCTGTCCAAAAAAATAAGACACCGAGGGCCGTTGTTTCGAGCAGGGGAGATGCACAGGCGCAGCCAGCTAACCAATGATGTCAAAAGACGGGCAGCGCTAACAAGGGTGGTGCTGCGTGTCATTACAAAGGAAAGTCACACCTCAGGGACATTGTAATGGTCTGTAATGAGACACATTTTGTACGTGTTGAGTTCCACGTGGGCAAGGAGAAAAAGTCAGCCACCTTGTACAAATGCAGCAGTACTGCTGTACAAGGTGGCTGATATACATAGAAACACCTGTGGGTGGGGGGCAGGCTCCCTTCAATTTCAGTTCATGTGCCTGCGTGGCGTTTGCAGGTCACGTTGCAAGCTACACAGCAGGGGAACAGCTGGCGTTGCTGAACCCCACTGACACATTGACTGGTGTTTTTCTCTGTGCAGATTGCATGTCCGGGCAAAAACTAGCGGTGTTAGAGCCCAGGGTCAGCAGGAGGAGGAGGAGAGGAGCAAAGTGTAGGCCGAAGCCTGCACTGGTGGCAGCTTTTGGTCGGTTGTGCCAGCGTGGCTTGTGCTGGACACGATGCCGGCTACACAGCGGGGGAACAGCTGGCGGTGCTGAACCCCACTAACACATTGGCTGGTGTTTTTCTCTGTGCAGCTAGCATTTCCGGGCAAAAACTAGCGGTGTTTGAGCCCAGGGTCAGCAGGAGGAGTAGAGGAGCAGAGTGTAGGCCGAAGCCTAGTTGAACCAATTTCAAAGGTTACCTTTAACCCCCCCCCTCAGGTGTTGCAAGGTACAAGAGCCACACCTTGAACAGCATTAATGATGCACAAGTCAAAGGTTGCTCTATTTAATTTTGCTCCTTGCACACGCTGAATTAAACACGTACACTATTTAGCCCATTATACTGTCAAACAGTAGTGGAGGCGTGACTACTAGTCTTTTTAAGGTGACGCAGCACAGGTGTACAAATTTACACCTAGGTGCTGTGCGCAGATTCCTTACCGTTGTTATTTGCAGTACAGGAAACTGCGCTCTTGTGTTATCCCTTGGCAATACCCTGTTAGTGCAGGCCGTCTCATGACCTCATTTCATGTTGGCCGCTGCGGTTAACGATGGCCATAAATCCCAGACCCACAGTGGCTTTTCATAAAGTCACACTGCGGTGCTGGGATTCGTGGCCTTGTGCAGTAAATATGTTCGCCGCTCACACATGTCCTTACACCTGCTTCAGACTGGGCGGCCTCAGCTGATCCCTTATCGCATGCCGCGGCCATGAGGCCGCACAGTCAGAAGAAGGCGGAAGGAGGGGAGTGAAGACAGGGGAACATATGCACTGCTCGTGCCCATCAATCACACCCTCGCAGTCAAAATATATGAGACAACGGGGGGCGTTGTGTCGGGCAGGGGGACGCACAGGCACAGCCAGCCAACCAATGATGTCAGGAGACGGGCAGCGCTAACAATGGGGGTGCTGCGTGTCATTAAAAAGGAAAGTCACACCTCAGGGACATTGTAATGGTCTGTAATGAGACACATTTTGTACTTGTTGAGTTCCACGTGTGCAAGGAGAAAAAGTCAGCCACCTTGTACAAATGCAGCAGTACTGCTGTACAAGGTGGCTGTTATACATAGAAACACCTGGGGGGGTGGGGGGCAGGCTCCCTTCAATTTCAGTTCATGTGCCTGCGTGGCGTTTGCAGGACACGTTGCCAGCTACACAGCAGGGGAACAGCTGGCGGTGCTGAACCCCACTAACACATTGGCTGGTGTTTATCTCTGTGCAGCTAGCATGTCCGGGCAGAAACTGGCGTTGTTTGAGCCCAGGGTCAGCAGGAGGAGGAGAGGAGCAAAGTGTAGGCCGAAGCCTGCACTGGTGGCAGCTTTTGGTCAGTTGTGCCAGCGTGGCTTGTGCTGGACACGTTGCCGACTACACAGCAGGGGAACAGCTGGCGTTGCTGAACCCCACTAACACATTGGCTGGTGTTTTTCTCTGTGCAGCTAGCCGTTCCGGGCAAAAACTAGCGGTGTTTGAGCCCAGGGTCAGCAGGAGGAGTAGAGGAGCAGAGTGTAGGCCGAAGCCTAGTTGAACCAATTTCAAAGGTTACCTTTAACCCCCCCCCTCAGGTGTTGCAAGGTACAAGAGCCACACCTTGAACAGCATTAATGATGCACAAGTCAAAGGTTGCTCTATTTAATTTTGCTCCTTGCACACGCTGAATTAAACACGTACACTATTTAGCCCATTATACTGTCAAACAGTAGTGGAGGCGTGACTACTAGTCTTTTTAAGGAGACGCAGCACAGGTGTACAAATTTACACCTAGGTGCTGTGCGCAGATTCCTTACCGTTGTTATTTGCAGTACAGGAAACTGCGCTCTTGTGTTATCCCTTGGCAATACCCTGTTAGTGCAGGCCGTCTCATGACCTCATTTCATGTTGGCCGGTGCGGTTAACGATGGCCATAAATCCCAGACCCACAGTGGCTTTTCCTAAAGTCACACTGCGGTGCTGGGATTCGTGGCCTTGTGCAGTAAATATGTTCGCCGCTCACACATGTCCTTACACCTGCTTCAGACTGGGCGGCCTCAGCTGATCCCTTATCGCATGCCGCGGCCATGAGGCCGCACAGTCAGAAGAAGGCGGAAGGAGGGGAGTGAAAACAGGGGAACATATGCACTGCTCGTGCCCATCAATCACACCCTCGCAGTCAAAATATATGAGACAACGGGGGGCGTTGTGTCGGGCAGGGGGGACGCACAGGCACAGCCAGCCAACCAATGATGTCAGGAGACGGGCAGCGCTAACAATGGGGGTGCTGCGTGTCATTAAAAAGGAAAGTCACACCTCAGGGACATTGTAATGGTCTGTAATGAGACACATTTTGTACGTGTTGAGTTCCACGTGGGCAAGGAGAAAAAGTCAGCCACCTTGTACAAATGCAGCAGTACTGCTGTACAAGGTGGCTGATATACATAGAAACACCTGTGGGTGGGGGGCAGGCTCCCTTCAATTTCAGTTCATGTGCCTGCGTGGCGTTTGCAGGTCACGTTGCAAGCTACACAGCAGGGGAACAGCTGGCGTTGCTGAACCCCACTGACACATTGACTGGTGTTTTTCTCTGTGCAGATTGCATGTCCGGGCAAAAACTAGCGGTGTTAGAGCCCAGGGTCAGCAGGAGGAGGAGGAGAGGAGCAAAGTGTAGGCCGAAGCCTGCACTGGTGGCAGCTTTTGGTCGGTTGTGCCAGCGTGGCTTGTGCTGGACACGATGCCGGCTACACAGCGGGGGAACAGCAGGCGGTGCTGAACCCCACTAACACATTGGCTGGTGTTTTTCTCTGTGCAGCTAGCATGTCCGGGCAGAAACTGGCGTTGTTAGAGCCCAGGGTCAGCAGGAGGAGGAGAGGAGCAAAGTGTAGGCCGAAGCCTGCACTGGTGGCAGCTTTTGTTCTGTTGTGCCAGCGTGGCTTGTGCTGGACACGTTGCCGACTACACAGCAGGGGAACAGCTGGCGGTGCTGAACCCCACTAACACATTGGCTGGTGTTTTTCTCTGTGCAGCTAGCATTTCCTGGCAAAAACTAGCGGTGTTTGAGCCCAGGGTCAGCAGGAGGAGTAGAGGAGCAGAGTGTAGGCCGAAGCCTAGTTGAACCAATTTCAAAGGTTACCTTTAACCCCCCCCTCAGGTGTTGCAAGGTACAAGAGCCACACCTTGTGCAGCATTAATGCTGCACAAGTGAAAGGTTGCTCTATTTGTTTTGCTCCTTGCACACGCTGACTAAAACACGTACACTATTTAGCCCATTATACTGTCAAACAGTTGTGGAGGCGTGACTTGTCTTTTTAACGAGACGCAGCACAGGTGTCAAAATTTGCACCTAGGTACTGGGCGCAGATTCCTGAGCGTTGTTATTTGCTGTACAGGAGTCTGCGCTATTGTGATCCCTTGGCCATGCGCTGTGAGCGCTTCCTGTCTTCTGACCTCATTTCATGTCGGCCGTTGCGGTTAGCGATGGACATGAATCCCAGACCCACAGTGTGTTTTCAAAAAATCACACTGCGTGGCTGGGATTCGTGGCCTTGTGCAGTAAATAGGTTTGCCGCTTACACATGTCCTTACACCTGCTCCAGACTGGGCGGCCTCAGCTGATCCCTTATCGCCTACCACGGCCAGGAGGCCGCACAGTCTGAAGAAGGCGGAAGGAGATGAGTGAACACAGGCAAACATATGCACTGCACATGCCCATCAATCACACCCTCGCTGTCCAAAAAAATAAGACACCGAGGGCCGTTGTTTCGAGCAGGGGAGATGCACAGGCGCAGCCAGCTAACCAATGATGTCAAAAGACGGGCAGCGCTAACAAGGGTGGTGCTGCGTGTCATTACAAAGGAAAGTCACACCTCAGGGACATTGTAATGGTCTGTAATGAGACACATTTTGTACGTGTTGAGTTCCACGTGGGCAAGGAGAAAAAGTCAGCCACCTTGTACAAATGCAGCAGTACTGCTGTACAAGGTGGCTGATATACATAGAAACACCTGTGGGTGGGGGGCAGGCTCCCTTCAATTTCAGTTCATGTGCCTGCGTGGCGTTTGCAGGTCACGTTGCAAGCTACACAGCAGGGGAACAGCTGGCGTTGCTGAACCCCACTGACACATTGACTGGTGTTTTTCTCTGTGCAGATTGCATGTCCGGGCAAAAACTAGCGGTGTTAGAGCCCAGGGTCAGCAGGAGGAGAGGAGCAAAGTGTAGGCCGAAGCCTGCACTGGTGGCAGCTTTTGGTCGGTTGTGCCAGCGTGGCTTGTGCTGGACACGATGCCGGCTACACAGCGGGGGAACAGCAGGCGGTGCTGAACCCCACTAACACATTGGCTGGTGTTTTTCTCTGTGCAGCTAGCATGTCCGGGCAGAAACTGGCGTTGTTTGAGCCCAGGGTCAGCAGGAGGAGGAGAGGAGCAAAGTGTAGGCCGAAGCCTGCACTGGTGGCAGCTTTTGTTCTGTTGTGCCAGCGTGGCTTGTGCTGGACACGTTGCCGACTACACAGCAGGGGAACAGCTGGCGGTGCTGAACCCCACTAACACATTGGCTGGTGTTTTTCTCTGTGCAGCTAGCATTTCCGGGCAAAAACTAGCGGTGTTTGAGCCCAGGGTCAGCAGGAGGAGTAGAGGAGCAGAGTGTAGGCCGAAGCCTAGTTGAACCAATTTCAAAGGTTACCTTTAACCCCCCCCTCAGGTGTTGCAAGGTACAAGAGCCACACCTTGTGCAGCATTAATGCTGCACAAGTAAAAGGTTGCTCTATTTGTTTTGCTCCTTGCACACGCTGACTAAAACACGTACACTATTTAGCCCATTATACTGTCAAACAGTTGTGGAGGCGTGACTTGTCTTTTTAACGAGACGCAGCACAGGTGTCAAAATTTGCACCTAGGTACTGGGCGCAGATTCCTGAGCGTTGTTATTTGCTGTACAGGAGTCTGCGCTATTGTGATCCCTTGGCCATGCGCTGTGAGCGCTTCCTGTCTTCTGACCTCATTTCATGTCGGCCGTTGCGGTTAGCGATGGACATGAATCCCAGACCCACAGTGTGTTTTCAAAAAATCACACTGCGTGGCTGGGATTCGTGGCCTTGTGCAGTAAATAGGTTTGCCGCTTACACATGTCCTTACACCTGCTCCAGACTGGGCGGCCTCAGCTGATCCCTTATCGCCTACCACGGCCAGGAGGCCGCACAGTCTGAAGAAGGCGGAAGGAGATGAGTTAAGACAGGCGAACATATGCACTGCTCGTGCCCATAAACCACACCCTCGCTGACAAAATAAATATGACAACGAGGGGCGTTGTTTCTAGCAGGGCGGATGCACAGGCGCAGCCAGCTAACCATGATGACAAAAGACGGGAAACGCTACCAAGGGGGGTGCTGCGTATCATTACAAAGGAAAGTCACACCTCAGGGACAGTGGAATGGTCTCAATGAGACACATTTTGTACGTGTTGAGTTCCACGTGGGCAAGGAGAAAAAGTCAGCCACCTTGTACAAATGCAGCAGTACTGCTGTACTAGGTGGCTGTTATACATAGAAACACCTGGGGGGGTGGGGCCAGGTTCCCTTTTAATTTCAGTTCCTGTGCCTGCATGGCGTTTGCAGGTCACGTTGCCGGCTACACAGCAGGGGAACAGCTGGCGTTGCTGAACCCCACTAACACATTGGCTGGTGTTTTTCTCTGTGCAGCTAGCACTTCCGGGCAAAAACTAGCGGTGTTTGAGCCCAGGGTCAGCAGGAGGAGGAGAGGAGCAGAGTGTAGGCCGAAGCCTGCACTGGTGGCAGCTTTTGTTCTGTTGTGCCAGCGTGGCTTGTGCTGGACACGTTGCCGACTACACAGCAGGGGAACAGCTGGCGGTGCTGAACCCCACTGACACATCACCTAGTGTTTTTTTCTGTGTAGACAACACTTCCAGGTGGCAACTGACAGTGTTGAAACCCAGGGAATCAAAGAGGAGCAGAGTGTAGGCCGAAGCCTGCAGTGGAGCAAGTTGAAAGGGAACCTTTAACCCCCCCCCCCAGGCATTTGTTGCTGAAAGAGCCATCTTGTACAGCAGTAATACTGCACATGGAAAATGGTGGCTCCGAAAATTATGCTCCTTGCAAACGCTGAAGTACACACTCATATAATGTGTCCCCTCACACCGTCAAACCATCCCGGAAGTGGGACTTTCCTTTGTAATGTGACACAGCACAGCCGTCATTCCAACCCCCTTGGTGCCGGGCACCACCTCCTCAACGTTGTTTGGTTCTGTCACGGAGCCCGCACTGTAATGTTATCCCTTGGCCATGCACAGTTAGCGGTGCCCGTCTTCTGACATCATGTAGGTGTCAGGCTGGCAGTGCCTGTGCGTCCAAGCTGCCCGAGATCCAACCTTGCAGTGTCATCTAATGTAGTCCCACTGCGGGCCAGGGATCCATGGGCATGCGCAGTGCATATCATCGCCTCTCACTCACCTCCTTCCTGCTTCTTCAGACTGTGCGGCGTCACGGCCGTGGCATGCTATTAGGGATCAGCTGACGCCGCCTAGTCTGAAGAAGCGTGAAGAAGGGGAGTGAGAGGCTAGTATATGCACTGCGCATGGCCATGGATACCAGGCCCACTGTGGGATCACATTAGACGACACTGCGAGGTGTGATTTCGGGCAGCGTGGACGCACAGGCGCAGCCAGGACGACAACAAATGATGTCAGAGGACGGGCAGCGCAAACTGTGCATGGCCAAGGGATAACATAACAGCGCAGGGTCCATGACGGAATCAAACAACGCTAAGGAGGCAGCGCACGGTGCCAAGGGGGTAGCAATGACGGCTGTGCTGTGTCACATTGCAAAGGAAAGTCCCACCTCCGGGACGGTTGGACGGTGTGAGGGGACACATTACATGAGTGTGTAGTTCAGCGTTTGCAAGGAGCATAATTTCAAGAGCGACCTTTCCCTTGTGCAGTATTAGTGCTGCACATGGTGGCTCTTTCAGTAACAAACGCCTAGGGGGGGGGGGGACAGGTCCCCTTACATTTTAGTTGTGCCAGCGTGGCGGTCGCATGACACGTTGCCGGATACACAGCTGGGGATCAGCTGACGTTACTGAACCCCAATAACAGAGGAGCGACTGTTGACTGTGCACACAGCACTTCCAGGCACCAACTGGCGGTGTTAGAGCCCAGGGACAGCAGGAGGAGCAGATTGGAGGTATTGCCGCACACACAGCTGGGGATCAGCTGACGTTACTGAACCCCAATAACAGAGGAGCGACTGTTGACTGTGCACACAGCACTTCCAGGCACCAACTGGCGGTGTTAGAGCCCAGGGACAGCAGGAGGAGCAGAGGAACAGAGTGTAGGCCGAAGCCTGATTGGAGCAAGTTGAAAGGAAACCTTTAACCCCCCCCCCCAAGACGTTTGTAGCTGAAAGAGCCATGTTGTGCAGCACTAAGGATGCAAAAGGAAAAGGTTGCTCTTTTAATTATGCTCCTTGCAAACACCGAAGTAAACACTAAAAATGTGTCCCTTTATACCGTTAAACCGTTCCGGAGGTGCGAATTTCCTTCGTAATGGGACACAGCACAGCTGTCATTCCTATCCCCTTGATGCCGTGCGCTGCCTCCTCAGCGTTGTTTTAAGCTGCCACGGAGCCTGCGCTGTTCTGTTAGCCCTTGGCCATGCCCAATTAGCGCTGCCTGTCTTCTGACATAATTTGGTGTCAGGCTGTCAGTGCCTGTGCGTCCACGCTGCTCCAGATCCCACCTCGCAGTCTCATCTAACGTAATCCCACTGCGGGCCTTGGAACCATGGGCATGCACAGTGCATAACCTCGACTCTCACTCCCCTCCTTCCCTCTTCTTCAGACTGTGCGGTGTCACGGCCGTGGCATGCTAGGGATCAGCTGACGGCGCACAGTCTAAAGAAGGCGGAGGGAAATGAGCGAGAGCCCGAGGGGAAGATATGCACTGCGCATGCCCATGGATCCCAGGCCCGCAGTGTGACTCAATCAGAAGACACTGCGAGGCGGGATCTCGGGCACCGCGGCCGCACAGGCGCAGCCAGCCTGACACCAAATTATGTCAGAAGACAGGCAGCGCAAATAGGGCATGCCCAAGGGATAACAGAACAGCGCAGGCTCCGTGACAGCTTAAAACAACGCTGAGGAGGCAGCGCATGGCACCAAGGGGGTAGGAATGACGGCTGTGCTGCGTCACATTACGAAGGAAAGTCCCAGCTCCGGGACGGTATAACGGTATCAGTGAACACATTTTATAAGTGTTAAGTTCTGCGTGTGCAAAGAGCTAAAAAAAAAGAGCTACCTTTTCCTTGTGCAGCATTACTGCTGCACAAGATGGCTCTTTCAGTAACAAACGACGGGGGGGGGGGGGGGTACAGGTTCCCTTACATTTAGGTTGTTGTGCCAGCGTGGCGGTCGCAGGACACATTGCCGGCTACACAGCTGGGGATCAGCTGACGTTACTGAAACCCAATAACACTGGGTCGTATGTTTTTACTGTGCAGCCTGCACTTCTGAGCCGCAACTGGCGGTGTTGGAGCCCAGGAATAGCAGTTCAGGTGGTAGAAAGATGAACACAGCAGGAGACCTGGATGACACCCAATTACTTAATCAGGCAGAGGAGTGGCAAATTCCTGCGAGATCCAGGCCTGGTTCATTTTCAGGAAAGTAAGCCGGTCAACGTTATCGGAGGATAGTCGCATGCGACGGTCTGTTAGTACACCACCTGCGGCACTAAAGACACGTTCCGATAAGACACTAGCCGCAGGGCAAGCCAGCACCTCCAATGCATACTGGCTTAGCTCTGGCCATGTATCCAGCTTAGAGACCCAAAACTTGAACGGGGAAGAGCCGTCTGGGAGTACAGTAAGAGGGCAAGCCATGTAGTCTGTCACCATCTGACGGAACCGTTGCCTCCTGCTGACTGGAGCCGCCGGTGATGGTGTAGACATTTGGGGCGGGCACACAAAAGTGTGCCAGAGTTGTGCCATACTGGGCTTGCCTTGGGCAGAGGCACTGCTTCTGCTCCCTCTTTGGGCAGAGCCTCCCCCACTGCCTCGACGCACTGAGCTGCTTTGTAAAGCACTAGCAGCACTCCTCTCAGTTGGACAGGAGAAGATGATGGAATTCACCAGTGTGTCGTGGTACTCCCGCAATTTACGCTCCCGGGTCAACGCAGGGATGAGGTTTTGGACGTTGTCCCGGTAGCGAGGATCGAGGAGGGTGAACACCCAATAATCAGGCATGTTGAGAATGTGGTCGATGCGGCGGTCGTTTCTCAGGCACTGCAGCATGAAATCCACCATGTGCTGCAGAGTGCCAACCGGCCCAGAAACGCTGTCCCCTGCTTGAGACATGATCTCTGCCCGCTCGTCATCACCCCACCCTCGCTGTACACACTGACCACTGGACAATTGTGTCGCTCCCTCCTCTGGACGGAGCTCTTCCTCCTCCATTGACTCCTCCTCATCCTCCTCACAAATTGGCCCCTGCGTACCCCTTTGTGAGGAACCACGTGGCGCTGACTCTCCAGAAGCTGATGGAAAAGGTGACTCCTCATCCTCCACCTCTTCCACCACATCATCCCTTAACCCTTGCAAAGTTTGCTGAAGCAGGCAGATAAGGGGGACAGTCATGCTGACTAGTGCATCATCTGCACTTGCCATCCGCGTGGAATAATCAAAAGGACGCAAAACCTGGCAGACGTCCTTCATAGTGGCCCACTCTGTGGTTGTGAAGTCTGATCGGCGCTGACTGCGACTTCTTTGCGCCTGATGCAGCTGGTACTCCATAACTGCTTGCTGCTGCTCACACAACCGCTCCAACATATGTAACGTGGAATTCCACCGGGTAGGTAGGTCACATATGATGCGGTGTTCCGGAAGGCGGAATCGGCGCTGCAGAGCAGCAATGCGGGATCTGGCCAAGCTGGAACGCCGCAAGTGAGCACACTCTAGGCGGACCTTGTGCAGCAGGGCATCAAGATCCGGATAGTCCCTCAGAAAACTCTGCACAACCAAATTGAGCACATGTGCCAGACATGGGATGTGAGTGAGGTTGCCAAGGGCCAAAGCTGCCACCAGATTTCGGCCATTGTCACACACTACCATGCCTGGCTGGAGATTCGCTGGCAGTAACCACACATCGCTCTCCTGCTTTATGGCATTCCAGAGCTCCTGCGCTGTGTGGCTTCGATGCCCCAATGAAACTAGTTTCAAGACGGCCTGCTGACGTTTGGCCACGGCTGTGCTCATGTCGGTCATAGGTAAACGTTCACGGGTCCATGTGGGGGTGGACTGTGACGGATCCTGCAGAGAGGAATCAGAGGAACTGGTGTAAGAGGAGGAGTCGATGCGTACAGACTGGATTCCTGCAATCCTTGGAGTGGGCAGGACACGTCCTGCGCCACTCGCACGATCTGTACCTGGCTCAACAACATTAACCCAATGGGCAGTGAGGGAAACATATCGCCCCTGTCCATGCTGACTGGTCCACGCATCGGTGGTGAGGTGGACCTTGCTACTGACGGCGTTCAGTAGCGCATGTTTTATGTTTGCCTCAACATGCCTGTGCAGGGCAGGGACAGCCTGCCTGCTGAAGTAAAAGCGGCTGGGCACCTTGTACTGTGGGACTGCCAATGCCATCAAGTCACGGAAGCTGTCAGTCTCCACCAGCCTGAACGAGAGCATTTCCAGGGACAACAGTTTGGCAATGCCTGCATTCAGAGCCTGTGCTCGGGGGTGGTTGGCCGAGAATGCCCGCCTTTTCTCCCATGCCTGTACTACCGATGGCTGTAGAGTAGACTGGGAGTGTGAGGATGACTGGGAAGGTGGTGCTGTGGGTGGAATTACACAAGGTCTCTGGGAGGAAGCCAAACCAGCTGTGCGTGAGCTGGAGGAAGAGGCAACACGAGCTGAAGAGGTGGTAGCTGCCGCTGTTGGTTGGCCTACATCTTCAGTGTGTTTCTGTAACTCCACCGCGTGCCTGGTCCGCACATGTTTCCACATATTTGTGGTATTGAGGTTGCTGACATTTTTCCCTCTTTTTACTTTATGATGACACAGCTTGCATTTGACAAAACAAATGTCATCTGCAACTGTGTCAAAAAAGGACCAGGCACTGCAAGTCTTGGGAGCGCCCTTTTTGGCTTTGGAAAGAGACAGGCTCCTAACGGGTGCCAAAGTGGAGGCTACAGGCTCCGCAGTCTTCCCCCTCCCTCTCCCTCTTTGGCCCGTAAGAGGAAGCTCTTCCTCTGAGCTGCTCCCACCACCTTCCTGTTCCTCACGCCACGATGGGTCAAGGACCTCATCATCTCCACTACCCTCTGCCACCAACTGCTCCTCCTGGGTAGTCTCAGCAGCACAGTACGCACGAGAAAGCGGCACCTGAGTTTCATCATCAGATGCGTACTGCGCTGTGGTCACCGGAGGCACTGGCCCACCTGCCTCTTCAGAGTCAGAGAGAAAAAGGTGTTGGGCATCACTGCACACTGCCTCTTCTTCATTTCTCCAATGCTGCTTGGCTGGCCCCCTGTTTCCAAGCCAAGAGATTCAGAGAACAGAAGTAGAGACGGCTCCTGTCCTGGGCTCTCTGACTGCCTGGCCAATTTGGCAGGTGGTGAAGAGACAGATGGCTGCTCTCCAGTGCTCTGTGCCTGAGAGGATGTGGCACTAACTGAAGTCGATGCCGAGGCGTTAGCTGCCATCCACCCGACAACGGCTTCAATTTGGTCTTCACGCAGCAGCGGTGCACGGCGCTCTCCGACAAAGCTGCGCATGAAGGACTGTTCCCTGCTGAAACTGAGTGACGACGAGTCACCGGCGCCCGCAGCAGGCACAGAATCACCACGTCCTCTCCCTGCTCCTCTCCCTGCTCCGCGCCCACGCCCACGTGCCTTACTCCCTGCCCTCTTCATCTTGGTTGACAGATAAAGATAAGCAGAAAAGTACTAAGGCCTTAGTGTGCTTATTCCTGTAATGCTCCTCCTAACAGGTGTAAGAAACACTAATGTTGTAAATTGTGGACTAAACTTTATTATTTTTCAAATGTGGCCTACACAAGTGTAAGTTGTGTTTGGTGAACTTAACCTTTTTTTTGGTGCAGATCGGGCTACAGAGCTAGTTTAAATCACACGGAGACCGTGCAGACAGCCGTAAACGGCGCTGCAAGGCCAAGAAACCCTCCTCTAGGTTATCCTATATAGTGTTTTTCCACTATTTAGCTGGATACAAGTGGAAAGACACTAATAGGAATTTTTTTTTTCAAATTTTAAACTGGCTGCACTATTTGAAAAAAAGGAAATTGTTTTTCAAGGTATGAGGCAGTAACGCACCCTGAGCTGAATCCAACCGGCTATGGCTGCACACAGACTACAGGGCGAGCTGGGCTCACACGGAGACCGTGCAGACAGCCGTTAAACGGCGCTGCAAGGCCAAAAAACCCTCCTCTAGGTTATCCTATATAGTGTTTTTCCACTATTTAGCTGGATACGAGTGGAAAGACACTAATAGGAATTTTTTTTTTCAAATTTTAAACAGGCTGCACTATTTGAAAAAAAGGAAAATTTTTCTCAAGGTATGAGCCAGTAACGAACCCTGAGCTGAATCCAACCGGCTATGGCTGCACACAGACTACAGGGCGAGCTGGGCTCACACGGAGACCGTGCAGACAGCCGTAAACGGCGCTGCAAGGCCAAAAAACCCTCCTCTAGGTTATCCTATATAGTGTTTTTCCACTATTTAGCTGGATACGAGTGGAAAGACACTAATAGGAATTTTTTTTTTCAAATTTTAAACAGGCTGCACTATTTGAAAAAAAGGAAAATTTTTCTCAAGGTATGAGCCAGTAACGAACCCTGAGCTGAATCCAACCGGCTATGGCTGCACACAGACTACAGGGCGAGCTGGGCTCACACGGAGACCGTGCAGACAGCCGTAAACGGCGCTGCAAGGCCAAAAAACCCTCCTCTAGGTTATCCTATATAGTGTTTT